>NC_060178.1:47548703-47576203 GCF_021184085.1 Oncorhynchus gorbuscha
TGAGCTCCCTGAAAATGTCAGAGAGAGAGGGGGATTATTCTGAGCCTGGGCTCCGCTCTCTCGCTCTCGCGCTCGCGCTCTCGCTCTCCCTGCCTCTGTCTCTCTACATCCCTCGCTCTCAGGGTGTCTCTCTCACACATTCCAAATATAAATCTACAAAATGTGCTGGAAAGTGTGCAGAGAAAACTTGAAAAGCCCCAGGATTTGCTCTCTCTCTCCCCATCCATCATTATCTCCCCTCTCCCTCTCCCCATCCATCATTATCTCCCCTCTCTCTCCCCATCCATCATTATCTCCCCTCTCCCTCTCCCCATCCATCATTATCTCCCCTCTCTCTCTCCCCATCCATCATTATCTCCCCTCTCCCTCTCCTCATCCATCATTATCTCCCCTCTCTCTCTCCCCATCCATCATTATCTCCCCTCTTCCTTTTCCCTCCATTTCTTTCCATATCACTCTCCAACCCTCAGCAACACACTGAAGTACAGGGCTTTTTCTTTCTTTCTTTCTTTCTGTCTCTCTCTCCTCTATGAGTGGACAGCCAGCCAGGCGTCTCTGCAGAGAGAGCTGTATCTGTACCGGGGGACCAGGGTGTCTTCGATCACTGTGTTCACTCATCTGCGAGGGACAATTTATGTAAGACCCTGAGTTACATAAGAACTCATCTCTAGGTCTCGCTCCCAGAACCCCTAACCCCTTGCGTCTCGCCCACTACCTCTCACTGAGCCTTCTTCATTCCCCTGCCTCACTAGCCCTCAGGGCACCAGCCTCTTATGAATGCCTCTCTTGCCTCCTTCCCACTACATCCCTACTCTCCAGACCTCTCACTGAGCCTCCCATACTTCAGCTCATCAGCCCCCTGCCTCCCCGAACACTCTGCCTGGTAACCCTCCTCAGTACACTCACTGACACCCGGCGGTTCACTCTACAGCATAAAGGCCAAGGAAGCATGAACTAACTAACGCTTGCCAGGTATGCTGTCACATAGGGTTTCTCACACTGCAGGTGGTGACATAGCTGTGGATTAACAAACACAGAGGTACAGCAACACTAGGGGTTATGGTGTTTGGTCTCCCATAGCTTTCAACAACAGGATGAGGCTGCAGTGCAAGTAAAGTGAGATAGATGTAAATGAACAATGTACAGGAACAGTAGGGTTTATGGTCTCGCATGGCTTTCACTCAGCAGGGGAAGGACACAGCTATAGGTGTTTGAGACTGAGCTTAACATTGAAGATAAAGTCCCGCAATCCATCTCTCTTTCTGTGGACAGATACAACAACTGTATATATCTTTCTGGTGGTTCCACACTATGAATCTGTAAACAGCAGGGCAACGTGAGATAGCGGGTGTGAACAAACGAGCGCTGCCATTCACACCTCTGATTAAATCAAATCAAATCAAATTGTATTTGTCACATACAGACAGACAGACTCACCTGACACTCACCTCAGATAGACCCAGTCCATAAGGTTAGGTTTTTTCATTGCACTGCAGTGCAGTGAGCGGTGAGCTGTGGGGATAGCCCTGTTCACAACATTACCACTCACTCACTGACAATGAACTGTGGCTATGTAACTCAAATCAAATCAAATCAAATTGTATTTGTCACTTACACATGGTAAGCAGATGTTAATGTGAGGGTAGCGAAATGCTTGTGCTTCTAGTTCCGTCAATGCAGTAATATGCAATGAGTAATCTAAAACGAACAATTCCACAACAACTACCTTATACACACAGTGTAAAGGAATTAAAAAATATGTACATAAAAATATATGAATGAGTGATGTACAGAACGGCATAGGCAAGATGCAGTAGATGGTATCGAGTACAGTAAATACATATGAGATGAGTAATGGATGGTATGTAAACATATAAAAGTGGCATTGTTTAAAGTGGCTAGTAATACATGTTGTCGTGTCTTTGGCTATGCCGGATTAAGTGATATGACATGCTATTCTATAAAATCCTTTCTCTGTAATTAATATTACCTGATTGAGCTAATCATGTAAATGTAATTAACTAGAGAGTCGGGGCACCACGAAATAATATTTATAGAGATGTTATCTTCCGAATAAACTCTTAAAGACCTAGTAATATTTTACATCAATAGCAGTCGATATTAATCGTCACCTTAACTCAGTCTTATCTGAAAGTTGTAAATTCTTCGTTATTTTCACAAACCCTGGCTAACAAGTTGAATCAGCCATTAAAAATTGGGTTGAATTATTTATTTACTAAATACTATAATATTGCTAACTCAACGGCTAGGAGATATAACTTATGTAGTGAATAAGAGTTCATAAGTTCATACCATTCGCAACCAAAGCTCACGCTGACGTTGGCTTCATTCTGTAGTTATTATCTGAACCATTCTGACATCGGACCGTCGTCCTCACATCCTCGGAACAGGAGGTTATATTGTCCTCAAGGCTTTATATAGGAAGGAAGAAAATGGGTGTGTTTCATAGTTTACAACCTATGTCTCTTCACGTGGGCGGGTCACTGAATCAGGCCTAATTCACTCATGAAAACCCAATTCTCACATAATTTCATATTCAAACATTTAATGTGAACAACAATGTGAATACGATAACTCTGATGTGTAGACTTTCCACTGTAGAGTTTGTCATCTTATCATTGACGAGAATGTCTCAGATGACAACCGAACTGACATCATATTCATTAAGTACCACCGCATATGTTCCATTGGTCAGATTACCAGAATATATTAATAATATAATATTTCAAATGTAACATCAGTAGGGTAGAGAGAGGAAAAAGGGGGGGAAGAAGTATTTATGACTGTCATAAACCAACCCCCAGGCCAACGTCATGACAACACATTATAATTGTTAGTCAAATGAAAACAAGCCACCTCATTGACACAACAGCCATTAAGCCTGGTTGATCAATGGCTTATACATGGTCATAAGACAACCTCTTATTTCATCATATAGCCTTGCGAGGGTTTCACAGTCGAAGAACATTCTCACTTTTGGATGGGATGCGTTGCTGCACTTATTTATTTATCCCAGGAATTAGGGCACAACGTCAAGGTCTTCCCATCTGCGCTTGAAATAACTACGACCTCGAACGTGCCCACAATTGGTGTTGACCCTGATTTCTGGTATATCATCAAGATAAATCATTTACAGTATAACAAGTGTTGAATTCTATGTTGTATAATTACACAAAATCTGAATAGTTCACATGCCTGATATTAGTGTACATTCCTTTTGTGGTTGTAAGTGCCCTTTTTAATGTTGCATTCTTCCTTCTCCTTCTGTACTCCCCCTTATCCCCTGCCCACCTTACATCTTCCCTGTCTACTATACCCATGTGGAAGAGGTCCTATGTGTTAAAACACATATAATGAGTTTTTATGTTCACTGACAGTGTACTATAATGGTCTCCCACCAATATATTGTGATATGTATGTATTTCATGAACTTTTTATTGATTGATTTGTGAATGCTGTACATGCTATCTAGTTACTGTACTGTCGTCGTTGGGCTAGCATGGCTATTCATGTCCCCTTTTTGTTAATTTGTACTTTACAGAGGAGTTGGTGCACTTCATTTATGGACGTTGTTTATTACTTTCATCAGGTGTTTTTGTTTTATGATATGTTGATGATATTTTACTGTTAGTTTGCAAGTGCACATAATGTACCAACTGTATAAAACACCTGGCTGTTATTTATGACAGTTGGCTAGCCCACGCCCATAGGCTATACTGTACAATAGCTACAGTATATTTTATACTGTACATTGCAATATATTGTATCATCGTCAAACAAGACCATTGTTATTTTCGATGTCGCTACTGTACTCTTGTGGAAGAGATGAGTTGGTGCATAAGGGGCACCACAATGTTCCATTTATGGATGTTGTTTGTTTCTTTATCAGAATACATATCAACAACCAACCCTGATCCTTTGGTCATATGTAAGCCAATCAAAACACAGCTCAGAGGCAATCTACACCGGTCACAACAGCATGTTTCTGCACTCATTCACCAGTTCTTACCTGATTAAGTAGACCACCGTTGGATGTTGAATGTTCAATTTCTGTTCCTTAAAACATAAGTTGAAAATGATGCTGTCACTGCTTCCTGTTGACAAGACATATTGGTAAATAAATAGCCCAATGTCCAAACGCCGTTTTAAAGTGTCCAAATCAATAACCAATATGCAGAGGTATTTTGAGATATATTGAAAACATGAACATAAAATGTACTATCTACACATTACTGTACATATGCAACAATAGACATTCTTTATTTTTTTCCTTATAAAGCACCTTATAAACTGCACACACCAAAAACTCTGATGTTGTGTCAAGTGCCAATAAATCCTCATCGATATGATAGGGGGGGGGGGGGTAATCTCACGGTTAGATGAGTACTAGCCTCCTCCTTCACAGATATGATATGAGGGGTAATCTCACGGTTAGATGAGTACTAGCCTCCTCCTTCACAGATATGATATGGGGGGTAATCTCACGGTTAGATGAGTACTAGCCTCCTCCTTCACAGATATGATATGGGGGGTAATCTCACGGTTAGATGAGTACTAGCCTCCTCCTTCACAGATATGATATGAGGGGTAATCTCACGGTTAGATGAGTACTATCCTCCTCCTTCACAGATATGATATGGGGGGTAATCTCACGGTTAGATGAGTACTAGCCTCCTCCTTCACAGATATGATATGGGGGGTAATCTCACGGTTAGATGAGTACTAGCCTCCTCCTTCACAGATATGATATGGGGGGTAATCTCACGGTTAGATGAGTACTAGCTTCCTCCTTCACAGATATGATATGGGGGGTAATCTCACGGTTAGATGAGTACTAGCCTCCTCCTTCACAGATATGATATGGGGGGTAATCTCACGGTTAGATGAGTACTAGCCTCCTCCTTCACAGATATGATATGGGGGTAATCTCACGGTTAGATGAGTACTAGCCTCCTCCTTCACAGATATGATATGAGTGGTAATCTCACGGTTAGATGAGTACTAGCCTCCTCCTTCACAGATATGATATGGGGGTAATCTCACGGTTAGATGAGTACTAGCCTCCTCCTTCACAGATATGATATGGGGGTCACCAACACAGAAAGAGAAATGCAACACTTGTTCTGTCAATCATTCTATCGAGTCCAATGAAGTGTTACCAAAATATCTTATTTCCACCCTCTCTCTCTCTCTCTCTCTCTGTATCTCTCTCTCTCTCTCTCTCTCTCTCTCTCTCTCTCTCTCTTGTTCTCTCTTTCAATTCCATTTCAATTTCAAGGCTTTATTGGCATGGGAAACATATGTTTACATTGCCAAAGCAAGTTAAATAGATTCTAAACAAAAGTGAAATAAACAATACATTTCTTTTTTGTTACAGTAAGTGGCAGATACGTCTTTCTTTTTCAGCAGTCTGCCTGGTCTCTGTGGGGGGTAATCTCACGGTTAGATGAGTACGAGCCTCCTCCTTCACAGCACAAGAGGTTTAATTACATGGCTGTCTGATTGTGAATGACATACATAGATTGTGATGGAATGTTCTCTTGAGTGTGTGTGTGTGTGTCAGACTATGCTGGGCAATTTGTTACTATGAAGGGTTGCTGAATTCAGTTGTGCAATCCTATGTGTATTTGCAGTGTTTGACAATGCATTGGGTTACTATGCATTCTGTTTGAATAGGTGTGTGTGTCTGCGTTTGTGCGTGTGCTCATGGTTGGAACAGGTGTGTGTGTCTGCGTTTGTGCGTGCGCTCATGTATGTGTGTCTATTTGCGTTCGGCAAAATGTCATATTATTATCATTACAATTCAGATTCAGCCACATCACCAAGAAACATGGCAACCTGTCCCTGTCCTTGCCTGCCTGTCGTCAAAACAACCAGCAGCCAATCAGAGCCGGGGGGGGGGGGTGAAGCTGCGTGCGAGCACTGAGCCCCTCATGTTTATTCTGAATGAACAGTGGAGCATGTGACTCTCCACATCCCAATCGCACAGCTAGCCTCTCAATCCACTGTCCTGCTGTGTGTGTGTGTTTTTATGTAGAGGGGGACCTAGCCATGGACAACAGTAGCTGTCAGAGAGGAGAGGAGGGAGTCTGCCTCTCTAGGAGTGTCTGCCTGAGGAGGGTAGCCGTTGATAAGGGGCAAAGAGCAGAGCAGCTTGCAGGCCTGCTGGTGAATTTTTCATTAGGGAGATTCTCTACACTGAATGGACTGAGAGGGAGGGAACGCTGTCGGTGTGCACGTTACAGACACACAACGACAGGCAGACCCAGCGGGAGAGGGAGGGAGGGAGGGAGGGAGGGAGGGAGGGAGGGAGGGAGGGAGGGAGGGAGGAGGGAGGGAGGGAGAGAGAGAGAGAGAGAGGGGAGAGAGAGAGAGAGAGAGAGAGAGAGAGAGAGAGAGAGAGAGAGAGAGAGAGAGAGAGAGAGAGAGAGAGAGAGAGAGAGAGAGAGAGAGAGAGAGAGAGAGAGAGAGAGAGAGAGAGAGAGAGAGAGAGAGAGAGAGAGAGAGAGGGGGGAGAGGGGGAGAGAGAGAGAGAGAGAGAGAGAGAGAGAGAGAGAGAGAGAGAGAGAGAGAGAGAGAGAGAGAGAGAGAGAGAGAGAGAGAGAGGTGGGGAAGAAAGAAGAGAACACGGGAGCAGTTTTCTTCTTCTTCCTTGGAAGGAGGACTAAGACCTGTTGAAGGAAAGACTGAAAGCCCTCTGAGCTTTGAGGAAGACTCGCAAAAGAGAGAGAAGATAGAGAGAGAGCGAGAGGACTCTGGTTGCTAATCCCTGAAGCTGAGAAGAAGGAGTGAGCACAGAGAGAGAAAGAGCGAGAGAGTGGAGGCAAAGCCACATACACTGTGTGAAAGCAGGCATTTGTGTGCATGTGTTAGTGTATTAGCCTCAATCCCTTTGCTTCCCTCCAGCCCTCGGCTCTGCCTGCCTGTGCATGCCATAGCCTCTGCCAGAGAGCAAACGAAAGAAAGGACAGAAAAAAATTGGAATTGAGCGCCGGTGTCCACCCGGAAGATTCCACTGTTTTCCTCGTCTGTCCATCAGCATGTCATCCAACGAGCTGAGTGCTCCGGACGCTGATTCTGGATGCATCAGGACCTTTAAAGAACACATGCACCTGGAGCTGGAGCCCCCCAAGCTCAACACTGGCCAGGTGGGGAAGCGGGGCGCCACCTCGCCCAAACTATCCCCCCGCAGCTCCCCGCGCCTCTTCCGCAGGCTCATGGTCAACAAGGGGGGAATCCGCCACCGCCGGCGCTTCACCGTCGCTCACACCTGGTAAGGAGTTCTGACAGGGGAGATGGGGAAGGATAAATCATAAAATAAATAATATATGCGATTTAGCAAATGCTTTGATCCAAAGCGACTTACAGTCATCATACATTTTTGTATGGGTGGGGAATGAGCCCACAATCCATGGTGTTGCAAGCGCCGTGCTCTACCAACTGAGCCACGGAGGGAGGGAAGAGCTTGGGGCTGGGAGGGTGGACCCTGGACTGTGCGTGGACAAGGTTAACTAATAAGGCTCTGAGATGGAGCTACTGTTATGTATTGATAGAGGGGCTCGGTGGCTTTGCTAGAGGGGCGCAAGGTGACTGTGTGTTTTGAGGAATGTCTTGACGTCTTGATAGTGAACGTCCCCTTCCACTTTGCTCTGTTCCACATGTAGTGCGTGATAAAAGGATCGGGGTCCTACTGTGTTGCGTGTGGTGTGTGTGTGTGTGTGTGCTTGTGAGAGAGCAGGATGTTTCAGGTGGAGGAGTAAAGGGCGTTATGCCTTTTTGAGCTATGGGTCTATATGGAGCTGGGTTTGGAAGCCTACACTCACTGGCTCTACACAGCCATCTCTCACTCCTCCTCTGCCCTTCTCCTCTGCGATCTCTCGACACAAGCCTGTCTGTGTGTCTGTGGATGTCAGCATGTGCGTGGCATGCCTCTGTCTGTGTTTGTCTGTCTAAAAACATATTTGTTATCGCATATTTGTTAAAAATAGAAAACTGAAATATCACATTTACATAAGTATTCAGACCCTTTAGCCTCCAGTCTTATTGGGTATTGGGTACAAGCTTGGCACACCTGTATTTGGGGAGTTTCTCCCATTCCTCTCTGCAGATCCTCTCAAGCGCTGTCAGGTTGGATAGGGAGTCTCGCTGCACAACTATTTTCATGTTCAAGTCCGGGCTCTGTCTGGGCCACTCAAGGACATTCAGAGACAGGTCAGGTCCTGAGCTCTCTGGAACAGGTTTTCATCAAGGATTTCTCTGTATTTTGCTTCGTTCATCTTTCCCTCGAACCTGACCAGTCTACCAGTCCGTGCCATTGAACAACATCCCCACAGCATGATGCTGCCATCACCACGCTTCACCGTAGGAATGGTGCCAGGTTTCCTCCAGACGTGACACTTGGCATTCAGTCCAAAGAGTTCAATCTTGGTTTCATCAGACCAGAGAATCTTGTTTCTCATAGTCTGAGAGTCTTTAGGTGCCTTTTGGCAAACTCCAAGTGGGCTGTCATGCCTTTTACTGAGAAGTGGCTTCCATCTGGCCACTCTACCATATAGGCCTGATTGTTGGAGTGCTGCAGAGCTGGTTTTCCTTCTGGAAGTTTCTCCCATCTCCACAGAGAAACTCTGGAGCTCTGTCAAAGTGACCATCACCTTCCTGACCAAGGACCATCTCCCCCGGTTTCTCAGTTTGACCGGGCGGCCAGCTCTAGGAAGAGTCTTTGGAGGCCACTGTGTTCTTGGCGACCTTAAATGCTACAGAAATGTTTTGGTACCCTTCCCCAGCTCTGTGCCTCTACATCTAATCCTGTCTTGGAGCTCTACAGACAATTCCTATGACTTCATTGCTTGCTTTTTGCTCTGACATGCACAATCAACCGTGGGACCTTATATAGGCAGGTGTGTGCCTTTCCACATCATGTCCAATCAATTGAATTTACCACAGGTGGACTCCAATCAAGTTGTAGAAACATCTCAAGGATGATCAATGGAGACAGGTTATTAAAGGACCTGAATACAGAAAGCATAAGAACTCCATAGGGACCCACAGCGAGACAGGCCCTGAAGGGTTTGATTTTGCTTTGACTTACAGCTGTGAAGAAAGACCCTTTTGCTGATGTCATGTGTTGTTAGATGGCAATGTAATAGAAAATCAAATGTTTAAGAACCCTAAGGGCTGTAATTTGCAATGGTTTCTCACGCCCATATAGGTTCACTATTTCAAGCCCCATATTGTGCTCATGCATATGTCTCAGTCCAAGTGGGTGACTGCAATGTGTTTCAATCACCTTGACATCTGGACAGTCACTAATTCTGTCCAAACCTCATTATAGTCTAACACTGGAGTCACTAACGTTGTTTTGTTCTGTCCAGGGAGCCTCATAAAACAAATGGGAGTTCAGACCCCCAATTGAAGAGCCACCACCTTTACCACTTTAACTGCAAATTGACATGACATACCTCAATTACGTTGTTTTGTCTGCTCGTGCAATGCTTTCAATAGAAGTCATCTCCAAATATAGCACATAAAACAAATAGGGATGTGTACACACCCCCAATTGAAGAGCCTGGGTAGCCTAGTGGTTAGAGTGGAGTGGCTGCAGGGTAGCCTAGTGGTTAGAGTGGAGTGGCGGCAGGGTAGCCTAGTGGTTAGAGTGGAGTGGTGGCAGGGTAGCCTAGTGGTTAGAGTGGAGTGGTGGCAGGGCAGCCTAGTGGTTAGAGTGGAGTGGCGGCAGGGTAGCCTAGTGGTTAGAGTGGAGTGGCGGCAGGGTAGCCTAGTGGTTAGAGTGGAGTGGCGGCAGGGTAGCCTAGTGGTTAGAGTGGAGTGGTGGCAGGGTAGCCTAGTGGTTAGAGTGTAGAGGTGACAGGGTAGCCTAGTGGTTAGAGTGGAGTGGTGGCAGGGTAGCCTAGTGGTTAGAGTGGAGTGGCGGCAGGGCAGCCTAGTGGTTAGAGTGGAGTGGCGGCAGGGTAGCCTAGTGGTTAGAGTGGAGTGGCGGCAGGGTAGCCTAGTGGTTAGAGTGGAGTGGCGGCAGGGTAGCCTAGTGGTTAGAGTGGAGTGGCGGCAGGGTAGCCTAGTGGTTAGAGTGGAGTGGTGGCAGGGTAGCCTAGTGGTTAGAGTGTAGAGGTGACAGGGTAGCCTAGTGGTTAGAGTGGAGTGGTGGCAGGGTAGCCTAGTGGTTAGTGGAGTGGTGGAGGGGCGGCAGGGTAGCCTAGTGGTTAGAGTGGGAGTGGCGGCAGGGTAGCCTAGTGGTTAGAGTGGAGTGGTGGCAGGGTAGCCTAGTGGTTAGAGTGGAGTGGTGGCAGGGTAGCCTAGTGGTTAGAGTGTAGAGGTGGTAGGGTTGCCTAGTGGTTAGAAGCCTAGTGGGAGTGGAGTGGCGGCAGGGTAGCCTAGTGGTTAGAGTGGAGTGGCGGCAGGGTAGCCTAGTGGTTAGAGTGGAGTGGTGGCAGGGTAGCCTAGTGGTTAGAGTGGAGTGGCGGCAGTGGGGTAGCCTAGTGGTTAGAGTGGAGTGGCGGCAGGGTAGCCTAGTGGTTAGAGTGGAGTGGCGGCAGGGTAGCCTAGTGGTGGTTAGAGTGGGAGTGGTGGCAGGGTAGCCTAGTGGTTAGAGTGTAGAGGTGACAGGGTAGCCTAGTGGTTAGAGTGGAGTGGTGGCAGGGTAGCCTAGTGGTTAGAGTGGAGTGGTGGCAGGGTAGCCTAGTGGTTAGAGTGTAGAGGTGGACAGGGTAGCCTAGTGGTTAGTGGAGTGGAGTGGTGGCAGGGTAGCCTAGTGGTTAGAGTGGAGTGGTGACAGGGTAGCCTAGTGGTTAGAGTGGAGTGGTGGCAGGGTAGCCTAGTGGTTAGAGTGGAGTGGCGGCAGGGTAGCCTAGTGGTTAGAGTGGAGGTGACAGGGTAGCGGCAGGGTAGCCTAGTGGTTAGAGTGGAGTGGCGGCAGGGTAGCCTAGTGGTTAGAGTGGAGTGGCGGCAGGGTAGCCTAGTGGTTAGAGTGGAGTGGTGGCAGGGTAGCCTAGTGGTTAGAGTGTAGAGGTGACAGGGTAGCCTAGTGGTTAGAGTGGAGTGGTGGCAGGGTAGCCTAGTGGTTAGAGTGGAGTGGTGGCAGGGTAGCCTAGTGGTTAGAGTGTAGAGGTGACAGGGTAGCCTAGTGGTTAGAGTGGAGTGGTGGCAGGGTAGCCTAGTGGTTAGAGTGGAGTGGCGGCAGGGTAGCCTAGTGGTTAGAGTGGAGTGGCGGCAGGGTAGCCTAGTGGTTAGAGTGGAGTGGCGGCAGGGTAGCCTAGTGGTTAGAGTGGAGTGGCGGCAGGGTAGCCTAGTGGTTAGAGCGTTGGACTAGTAACCGAAAGGTTGCAAGTTCGAATCCCCGAGCTGACAAGGTACAAATCTGTCGTTCTGCCCCTGAACAGGCAGTTAACCCACTCTTCCTAGGCCGTCATTGAAAATAAAAATTTGTTCTTAACTGACTTGCCTGGTAAAATAAAGTAAAGAAATTAATAGTTTGATGAGTGGAAGTGTGCCTGCTGCTCCTTGACTCGCCTCACAAAACAATGATGTGTTATAAACACCCCTATCTAAGTGTAACGTACTTAATAGCCTGATGAGTGGAAGTCTGCCTGCTGCTCCATGACTCTCCGTATGCAATACTTGTACATTGACATGGCAGTCAGGGAATGCATTGGTCAGCCTATTCCTGTGTTTCCTTTTCAAAATGACTCACAAGTCATAAAATAGGACATGACCTTTTGCTTGCACTGCTTCAGAGCTGGGTACTCTGTGTCAGGGACCATGTACCAATAGTGGGAAAGACCTGTTCTCAGCTCGGCTATCAGGGTGTCATGTGCCTCCAGTTCAATGACCTCACGTTCAACTGCAGCCATGTCGTTTTCTTTTTGGCTAGCTTGTCCCTCGTCATTTGTGTGTGCAGGTCCACTAGCTTCCTCACCATCACCCTCCTCGTTTTCCTGTTCCGTTCTAGTGGCAGGTTGTTCATTTCTCTTGCCTTTTTTGATCGTGCTTGACTACTACATACCGGTCCGTTTTACATGTTCATTGCCTGGTAATTCGATTTGGCCAAAGATGGTGATGAACACTCACTTTGATGCTCCCCAAAACATGTGCATTCGAGTGGGATACACTACTGCTTCGCTCGGCCCTTCGCCTCCCGCCTCCGTAGCCATCTGCTTTGAGGGTTAAGCAACAGTTTACTCTACCTCACGTTGAATGCAAAGCTCAGTATCTATCATATACTGCCACCTATTGGATGAGCGAAATAGTGCAGTTTATGTTTGTGAAATTTGACTGCTCAGAATCTATTTGAGATTGTGCTGTATTTGGTAGTCTAACATGTACAATTGTAATATTATGCGAGCCGCCAATTAAGGCTCTGAGACACGCAATGACTATGACCGCTCTAATACCTCAAAGGGGCCAGTGCTCAGCTACACGCCCACATGAAAAAATACTTTAGTATGCTATGGTATAGATACTATAGTATTCACTGTGATATTTAGTATGCTATGGCATAGATACTATAGTATTCACTGTGGTATTTAGTATGCTATGGTATAGATACTATAGTATTCACTGTGGTATTTAATATGCTATGGTATAGATACTAGAGTATTCACTGTGGTATATAGTATGCTATGGTATAGATACTATAGTATTCACTGTGGTATTTAGTATGCTATGGTATAGATACTATACTATTCACTGGAGTGTTTAGCATGCTATGGTATAGATACTATAGTATTCACTGTGATATTTAGTATGCTATGGCATAGATACTATAGTATTCACTGTGGTATTTAGTATGCTATGGTATAGATACTATAGTATTCACTGTGGTATTTAGTATGCTATGGTATAGATACTATAGTATTCACTGTGGTATTTAGAATGCTATGGTATAGATACTATAGTATTCACTGTGGTATTTAGAATGCTGTGATATAGATACTAGAGTATTCACTGTGATATTTAGTATGCTATGGTATAGATACTATAGTATTCACTGTGGTATTTAGTATGCTATGGTATAGATACTATAGTATTCACTGGAGTGTTTAGCATGCTATGGTATAGATACTATAGTATTCACTGTGGTATTTAGAATGCTATGGTATAGATACTATAGTATTCACTGTGATATTTAGTATGCTATGGCATAGATACTATAGTATTCACTGTGGTATTTAGTATGCTATGGTATAGATACTATAGTATTCACTGTGGTATTTAGTATGCTATGGTATAGATACTATAGTATTCACTGTGGTATTTAGCATGCTATGGTATAGATACTAGAGTATTCACTGTGTATTTAGTATGCTATGGTATAGATACTATAGTATTCACTGTGGTATGCTATGGTATAGATCGAGGGATACTACAGAGTGTAGTATAGTATTCTACAGTGTACTACAGTTTACTATAGAGCTCTATAGTAAGTACTGTAGTATTCTATAGTAAACTGCAGCATTTCTTCACGTGGACAGTCACATGCTGAAATAGACACTGGGAGACACCCAATCTCTCTCATATGGCTCTGTAAACAATGATACCTTAGATCATTCGCATTCTACCAATTGGCTTAGGGTGGTTTGAATAGGATCCAGCAGGATTGGTGCCTGTATCAGATTTGCTGTTTGTGGAATAAACAAAGCCTTTCAGTCAATGAAACTGGATGTGGATATTCAATACGCTTTCGTATTGTGTGGTAGTGATGGCATGGCTATATTTCAGACAAAGAGAGATGCTGTCTATTGAAGGTATGAGAAACCTCCGGGGAGCCGACCGGTGAACTCAGTTGCATCCTCTGACCATTCTCCCTGCATTCAGACAAAGGCAACTGTGTTTGGGTCAGTGTGGCTCTGTGGGGTGCTGCGGCCATTACGTGTCAACCAGGAGCACAGTGCCTCTCCACCTCTCCCACCCTTCACTCTAACAAGCTGCTACGTTAATGTTTAATGTGCAACTGAGGTACCTAGGTTCCCCCACTGAGAGAGACTGCATTAGCGAGAGAGAGAGCGAGCAAGAAAGAGAGAGAGAGAGATACCTCATTATTTGAAACCTACTTGTGCCTGGGTGGGGGTTTTCACATACAGTCCAGTCTTCTTTAAAGTGAACTCTGGGGTAAAAAATAAAATAAAAAAGTGACAGAACTCTGTTCTTTGTATTCACACTCCCTTGCCTTTGAATGAGGACTCAACTCTTTGACCAGTTCACTTCACCTATTTTGTGGTCCAAGTCCTCTTTGCATTCACCAAAATCATTTTCACTCATTGCACTCTGAGTGCAGGACAAGCCATTCCATCAGAACATGTTATCAGACAGATACCTATATACAAGTTGGAAGCAAATAGATTGTTTATAAGTTAAAATATGAGTCATAATAATTGTAATCAGAAGATACTATTAAAGATGTAAATATTATTGGCAACAGAATAAATAGCAGAAAAATAACTGCAGCATAAATAATGCTTTAATGGAAAATTGTCCACCCAATGTAGGCTACTGATTTTTTACCCTATGTTGTGATTTTCACCAAATATACTGAACAACAATATAAATGCAACATGAAAGTGTTGGTCCCATGTTTCATGAGCTGAAATAAAAGATCCCAGAAATGTTCCATACACACAGAAGCTTATTTCTCTCTCATTTTGTGCACAAATGTGTTTACATCCCTGTCAGTGAGCATTTCTCCTTTGCTGAAATAATCTATCAAATCAGCTGATGTCACAAAGTGCTGTACAGAAACCCAGCCTAAAACCCCAAACAGAAAGCAATGCAGGTGTAGAAGCACGGTGTCTAGGAAAAACTCCCTAGAAAGGTCAGAACCTAAGAAGAAACCCAGAGAGGAACCAGGGTATGAGGGGTGGCCATTCCTCTTCTGGGTGGAGATTATAACAGAACATGGCCAAGATGTTCAAGTGTTCATAGATGACCACCAGGGTCAAATAATAATCACAGTGGTTGTCGAGGGTGCAACAGGTCAGCACCTCAGGAGTAAATGTCAGTTGGCTTTTCATAGCCGATCATTCAAAGTATCTCGACCGCTCCTGCTGTCTCTAGAGAGTTGAAAACAGCAGGTCTGGGACAGCTAGCACGTCTGGTGAACAGGTCAGGGTTCCATAGCCGCAGGCAGAACAGTTGAAACTGGAGCAGCAGCACAGCCAGGTGGACTTGGGACAGCAAGGAGTCATCAGGCCAGGTAGTCCTGAGGCATGGTCCTAGGGCTCAGGTCCTCCTAGAGAGAGAAAGAAAGAAAGAATGAGAGAAAGAGAGAAAGAAAGAGAGAATTAGAGAAAGCATGCATAAATTCACACAGGACACCGGATAAGACAGGATAAATACTCCAGATATAACAGACTGACCCTAGCCCCCCAACACATAAACTACTGCAGCATAAATACTGGAGGCTGAGACAGGAGGGGTCGGGAGACACTGTGGCCCCATCTGACGATATCCCCGGACAGGGCCAAACAGGCAGGATATAACCCCACCCATTGTCAAAGCACAGCCCCCACACCACTAGAGGGATATCTTCAACCACCAACTTATCATCCTGAGACATGGCCGAGTATAGCCCGCAAATATCTCCGCCACGGCACAACCAAAGGTGGGGGCGCCAACCCGGACAGGAAGATCACATCAGTGACTCAACCCACTCCAGTGATGCACCCATCCTAGGGACGGCATGGAAGAGCACCAGTAAGCTAGTGACTCAGCCCCTGTAATAGGGTTAGAGGCAGAGAATCCCAGTGGAGAGAGGGGAACCAGTCAGGCAGAGACAGCAAGGGTGGTTCGTTGTTCCAGTGCCTTTCCGTTCATCTTCACACTCCTGGGCCAGACTACACTCAATCATAGGACCTACTGAAGAGATGAGTCTTCAGTAAAGACAAAGGTTGAGACCGAGTCTGCGTCTCTCACATGGATAGGCAGACCATTCCATAAAAATGAAGCTCTATAGGAGAAAGCCCTGCCTCCAGCTGTTTGCTTAGAAATTCTAGGGACAATTAGGAGGCCTGCGTCTTGTGACCGTAGCATACGTGTAGGTATGTATTGCAGGACCAAATCGTAAAGATAGGTAGGAGCAAGCCCCTGTAATGCTTTGTAGGTTAGCAGTAAAACCTTGAAATCAGCCCTTGCCTTAACAGGATGCCAGTGTAGAGAGGCTAGCACTGGAGTAATATGGAGTAATATGATTCTAGTTCTAGTCTAGGTTCTAGTCTAGATTCTAGCAGCCGTGTTTAGCACTAACTGAAGTTTATTTAGTGCTTTATTCAGGTAGCCGGAGAGTAGAGCATTGCAGTAATCTAACCTAGAAGTGATAAAAGCATTATCTTTTCTGCATCATTTTTGGACAAATTATGCAATCCATCCACCTGACAGGTGTGGCATATCAAGAAGCAGATTAAACAGCATGATCATTACACATGTGCACCTTGTGCTGGGGACAATAAAAGTTCACTCTAAAATATGCAGTTTTGTGACACAACGCAATGTCACTGATGTCTCAAGTTTTGAGGGAGCGTGCAATTGGCATGCTGACTGCAGGAATGTCCACCAGAGCTGTTGCCAGAGAATTGAAGGTTAATTTCTCTACCATAAGCTGCCTCCAATGTCGTTTTAGAGAGTATGTCCAACCGGCATCACAACCGCAGACCACGTGTAACCACGCCAGTCCAGGACCTCCACATCCGGCTTCTGCACCTCGTCGTCTGAGATCAGCGACCCAGACAGCTAATGAAAATGTGGGTTTGCACAACCAAAGCATTTCTGCCCAAACTGTCAGAAACCGCCTCAGGGAAGCTCATCTATGCATCATCCTCACCGGGGTCTTGACCTGACTGCAATTAGGCGTAGTAACCGACTTCAGTGGGCAAATGCTCACCAGGAGAAGTGTACTCTTCAGGGATGAATCCAGGGTTTCAATTGTACCGGGCAGATGGCAGACAGCGTGTTGGGTGAGCGGTTTACTGATTTCAACAGTGCGAACAGAGTGCCACTTGGTGGAGGTGGGGTTATGGTATGGGCAGGCATAAACTACAGACAACGAACACAATTGCATTTTAGTCGATGGCAATCTGAATGCACAGAGATGCCGTGATGAGATCCTGAGGCCCATTGCGGTGGCATTCATCCGCCGCCATCACCTCATGTGTCAGCATGATAATGCACAGCCCCATGTCACAAGGATGTGTACACAATCCTTCCTGGAAGCTGAACATGTCCCAGTTATTCCATGGCCTGCATACTCACCGAAACATGTCACCTATTGAGCATGTTTGGGATGCTCTGGATCGATGTTTAAGACAGAGTGTTCCAGTTCCTGCCAATATCCCAAAATGTCTCATGGCCATTGAAGAGGAGTGGGACAACATTACACAGGCCACAATCAATAGCCTGATCATCTCTTTGTGAAGAATATGTGTTGCACTGCATGAGGCAAATGCATATCTGTATTCTCAGTCTTGAAACCCATAGATTAGGGCCTAATAAATGTATTTCAATTGACTGATTTCCTTATATGAATTGTAACTCAGTAAAATCGTAGAAATTGTTGCATGTTGCTTTTATATTTTTGTTCAGTGTATACTAGGTCTGCACAACGCATCACCGGGGGCAAACTACCTGCCCTCCAGGACACCTACACCACCCGATGTTACAGGAAGGCCATAAAGATCATCAAGGACAACAACCACCCGAGCCACTGCCTGTTCACCCCGCTATCATCCAGAAGGCGAGGTCAGTACAGGTGCATCAAAGCTGGGACCGAGAGACTGAAAAACAGCTTCTATCTCAAGGCCATCAGACTGTTAAACAGCCACCACTAACATTGAGTGGCTGCTGCCAACACACTGACTCAACTCCAGCCACTTTAATAATGGGAATTGATGGGAAATGATGTAAAATATATCACTAGCCACTTTAAACAATGCTACCCTAATATAATGTTTACATACCCTACATTATTCATCTCATATGTATACGTATATACTGTACTCTATATCATCTACTGCATCTTTATGTAATACATGTATCACTAGCCACTTTAACTATGCCACTTTGTTTACATACTCATCTCATATGTATATACTGTACTCGATACCATCTACTGTATGCTGCTCTGTACCATCACTCATTTATATATCCTTATGTACATATTATTTATCCCCCTACACTGTGTATAAGACAGTAGTTTTGGAATTGTTAGTTAGGTTACTTGTTGGTTATTACTGCATTGTCGGAACTAGAAGCACAAGCATTTCGCTACATTCGCATTAACATCTGCTAACCTTGTGTATGTGACAAATAAAATTGGATTTGATTTGATTTTCTCCTTTGTGGAAGCAATGCGAGGGGTATTGCAGGGGAAATGGTGTTGCAGTAGTCTAGAGTGTGGTGCGGGAATAATGACAAGCGAACCTGGGGAGCTTTGTGTTCACATTGCCATAATAAAAAGGGAACAGTATCGAGGATTTTAAGCAAACCGAACTCAGGCCACCTCTCGATATGGTCTCAGTTCGGTTGGCTTGCTCCTCTTTTGAGGGGTTCCTTTGAAGTGTTCACACTGGACAAAAAAATACAACTGAGTTCACAAAATTGTCTGAAAGGGACCAAGTGTGAAAACACCCTAGGGACTTGGTACTGGGTGCTCACTGTGCCACTGCTAAAGGCCTACAGGTGAGGAGGGCACAGGGGTATGGGGTTAGAGGGGGTGTAGGGGGCAAATGGGGAAAGAGGGGCACAGAGGACATAGGGGCCATATGATGGACAAAGGGCTACAAGGGGTATATGGGATCTTGTATAGGGGTATATGGGATCTTGTATAGGGGTATATGGGATCTTGTGCGCATCTCAGTCTCTGAGGCAGGGCCTCTCCAAAGGAATTCATATGTAATGTCTGTTTGTCTCCCTGAGATTCTCTTGGACTTTGGGTCTCTCACCTACTGTACCACTGCTGTGGTTGTCTTGACCATGTATGGTCAGGACCAAGAGCAGTTGTGGTGCCAAGGTATCGGGTGAAGATGAGATGATGTAAACTGAATGTGTGTGTCTGTGTGTGTGGGGGGTTTCGAACCTTTCTCTCATCCTCATCCACCCCTCCTGCATCCAGTCTCACACACTAATGTTCCTGTTTACTCCTGCGCATAATGTCCTCTCTCTATGTTTTGGGGTCTGTCTATGAATAAGGAGCTAATCTCCTCTGTGTGTGTCTCCTCTTAACCAGATGCTCTGTCTCCCCTGTGTCTGCAGCCCACCTCCCCAGGGGGATGTATCTTTACTGGTTTGTTTACCCTAGACTCTGGCATGTTATTATTATTATATTATGTCACTTCTCATTTCTCTCCTCCTCCTCTTCCTCTTCCTCTCTCACTCGGCTCGGCTCAGTCCACCACGCCCTAGCTCTCTGTTTCTGCTCCGTGAGCCGAGCTAACCTACTGGACTGGAAAGCAGAATATTCCGGTTGTGTGTGGGGGGAAGCTCGGAGGCAGACTCCAGTGTGTGTGTGTCAGGGAAGCTCGGGGGCAGACTGCAGTGTGTGTGTGTGTCAGGGAAGCTCGGGGGCAGACTCCAGTGTGTGTGTGTCAGGGAAGCTCGGGGGCAGACACCAGTGTGTGTGTCAGGGAAGCTCGGGGGCAGACACCAGTGTGTGTGTCAGGGAAGCTCGGGGGCAGACTCCAGTGTGTGTGTGTCAGGGAAGCTCGGGGGCAGAGTCCAGTGTGTGTGTGTCAGGGAAGCTCGGGGGCAGACTCCAGTGTGTGTGTCTCAGGGAAGCTCGGGGGCAGACTCCAGTGTGTGTGTGTCAGGGAAGCCAATACCAAGCAAGATTTTTCAGATTGGTAAGGAAATACTTTAATGTCAGGAACTGGACTTGTTCTCCGCACATTTCAGTGCTGTTTAATTATTTCAGCTCAGTGGCTAAATTCTCTCAATACAACCAAAATGCACTTAGTGTACAAAACATTAGGAAAACCTTCCTAATATTCAGTTGCACCCTCTTTTGCTGTCAGAACAGCCTCAATTCATCAGGGCATAGACTCAAGGTGCTGTAAGTGTTCCACTCCAATGCTTCCCACAGTTCTGTCAAGTTGGCTGGATGTCCTTTGGGTGGTGGACCGTTCTTGGCTGTCTACCCTGTTCAAAGGCACTTAAATATTTTGTCTTGCCCATTACCTCTTTGAATGTGACACTTGTCTCAATTGTCTCAGGGCTTAAAAACCCTTCTTTAATTTATCTCCTCCCCTTCATCTACACTGATTGGTGGATTTAACAGGTGACATCAAAGGGGGATTATAGCTTTCACCTCAGTTGTTCCTAATGTTTTGGACGCAGTGTATAAGGGTATTTCTATAAATAATGGGGGCAAAAGGATTTTCAGGCAGTTCCACATTTGTGAATATATGCAAATTGGCCCAAAACTCCATTTATACAACATAGACCTAGGACGAAACGTCCTTTAAGCAGGGTTCATGCAGACATTGGCAAGTCAAATTCAAGGCATTCAGGGACTTTTTGTAAGCACGTAATTGTAATTTTCAAGGACCTCAGTGTTATACAATTGTATAATCTATATAATTGTACATAAGGGCCTAATATAGATCCCCCCTTGCCAATTAATTGATATTCAAATTCTAAAATATTATTACATTCTAAAATATGTGGGAATAATGTGGACTTTCCTGACTAAATAAATTGGGTGCATGCATGGCGATTTTTCGCTAGCCTATGTGGCCGATGCGGGCACATACTCATTTAATAAACCCATGAATAGCGCTAGCATTAATCTCACCATTTGAATCTCACCATCGCTGTTTTTATAATGAGAAAGCGACTAAAAACCAGGTATCTTTTATAATGGAAGGATTTGTATGGAAAGCCAAATTGAAGCCAGCATTAG
Source organism: Oncorhynchus gorbuscha (assembly GCF_021184085.1). Taxonomy (NCBI): domain Eukaryota; kingdom Metazoa; phylum Chordata; class Actinopteri; order Salmoniformes; family Salmonidae; genus Oncorhynchus; species Oncorhynchus gorbuscha. The sequence continues at coordinate 47,569,618 of NC_060178.1, forward strand.
TTGCTGTCGTCCTCATAATAACCGCAGGTGGTTTGACAGCGCAACACCCTTCAATTGAAGCATCGGGAAACTCATAAAAACGGATACAAATTTAAATCATGTCTAATTATAAGGAAGCAGGAAAACTTATAAATTGGCTACAATAAATACAAGGACTTTTCAAGCACCAAAATGACTAAATGTCAGATATTTCGAGGTAGACCTATTCCAGTACTTGAATTTCTGAGCTCCAATTTCAAATTCAAGTAGGCTACTTCAAGCCCCATGCATTGTTTACAATGGCAGGTGTAACATGGAAAGCAAAATGTATTTGTCATGTTATTTCATTAACAGATCATTTTATGAATAAGCCCACTAGACTATGTAATTTGTTGTCATTATATCCAGAATAATTAAGAATAGCGTTGTGTGTTGCGCAATAGTCAGCCCTACACAATTGTGCACAGTAGACTCGGTTGTCCGATTAGATGCACACAGACAAATGACAACTTGAACTCATTGCCTTGATGCTTTCTCTGTTAAATCTAACGAGAGCTTACTGTAAATCAAGCAGACAACAACAGATGATCAACATCAATTCGCTAGGGATATTAGATCCAGCAGGGATCCAGTTACAACTGTCTTCACCAGGGAATGAGACACCAACATACTCTATATTCTGGACATTCCTCGCAAACACTTTTTTTACCCCGGCACTTGGGCTATTGTTGCATTGCATGGGCTATTACGACATGTTCGTCACTTGACTGTCATTCAGAAAATTCCTTCCTGAATCGGATGATGATGTGTAAAAATATCATGTCATAATTAAACATCTCGACACCAAATGCGCATCCCACAAGTATTATGCATAATTATTCGAAGAAACACGTTAATGACGGTATCGATTTAGCTTTTATGTATCAAGGTAAGGTGACTTTCGGTTAGAAGCTTTCGATTTTGCAATCGTATACATTTTGGGGGGATTCGTGTGCCAATGAAAACTATTTTCACATCAGGAGACACGAAATGTTATGTCGTCACACTGTATTTCTGAGATCTCTATACAAAAAAACTGTCGGACAGCTAGATCCAGGATTATTACAGGGTTCAAGATCAATGTCTACCTGAATTGATTAATGCTTAATATATGATATAATGACAACTTGCACTGCCATAAATGTAAGGACAGAAAAGTCATGTTTTATGTCACACGATTTTAGACAAATCAGTCAAGACACCAACCATGAGAAAGGTTTAAACATTGTCAGATTATTACCAATGACCGTAAACAGCCGTAACAAATTGTCCTGTGTAGGAAATCCTCACTGGTACCCTAGTTTATAGAAAGACCCATAAGCTGTGTCACCACCAACCAGCCAGCCTGCCTGCGCCTGCTAAACTGCCGAGGGCTTAAAGTGGTTCAGTGTGATATAAGGCTGTTGGTATATACAGAGAATACAATTGGTGTGTTAAAATAGGTGTTGTTTAATAATGTATAGGCAGGCAGGTGCTTCACAAACTGGTAATTATAAGCGGATATAATGAGTCGCACTCACTTGGGTCTTAGTGCTGTGTTTCCTGCTGGATGGAACGTGAAGTTAGCCTCGGTAGAATGCTGCTAGACCATTAGGGGTGTGTGTGTGTGGTGTGTGTCTATGTGCGTAAGGTTGTGTGTATGTGCAGTTGCATGCGTGCTCAGTGACTTTCCTCATACAAAGAGTGTCCGAGGCATCGTGGATGAAGGAACATTCATTAGCGTCGGAAGTCATTCGTCAAAACAAACAGTGAGGGAGGGAGGAGAAAGTGATGGGAGAGGGAGAGATGAAAAGAGATGAATGTTTTCGTTTACACTGCCCTGTGTCCGCATCAATAATAGTATGTCGTTTCATGAGGATTTATCTGAGCCCCATCCCTTGTGAACGGGACTGTTGTCGCTCACGAAGCAACATTTGAATGATATGACGAGATATCCCATTTAAACGCAACAATATATAGAGGGATAGAAAATATAAGGTTTTGATAACCAGTAATCGTTATGAATACACAACACTCTCCCTTTGTCTGCTGTGGGTCATCTGTGTGTGTGGAAATAATACTATTTGTGTTCACAAAACCTAGGAGGTGGCTACTGGTTAGTACTGAACAGAAAAATCGATGATGTACATTTAACTCTGAAAATGTCTAAATGTACACTATTGTCAGTGAACATGTGAGTCCCACTGTGCTGGTGTTAAAATAACACTTTTGAAAGTGTTCAAGATTTAACTCTGTTGCCGTGTTCCCCATTTTACTCTGAAAGTGTTCAAGATTTAACTCTGTTGCGGTGTTCCCCATTTTACTCTTAAAGTGTTCAAGATTTAACTCTGTTGCCGTGTTCCCCATTTTACTCTGAAAGTGTTCAAGATTTAACTCTGTTGCCGTGTTCCCCATTTTACTCTGAAAGTGTTCAAGATTTAACTCTGTTGCGGTGTTCCCCATTTTGCTCTGAAAGTGTTCAAGATTTAACTCTGTTGCCGTGTTCCCCATTTTACTCTGAAAGTGTTCAAGATTTAACTCTGTTGCGGTGTTCCCCATTTTACTCTGAAAGTGTTCAAGATTTAACTCTGTTGCCGTGTTCCCCATTTTACTCTGAAAGTGTTCAAGATTTAACTCTGTTGCGGTGTTCCCCATTTTACTCTGAAAGTGTTCAAGATTTAACTCTGTTGCGGTGTTCCCCATTTTACTCTGAAAGTGTTCAAGATTTAACTCTGTTGCGGTGTTCCCCATTTTACTCTGAAAGTGTTCAAGATTTAACTCTGTTGCGGTGTTCCCCATTTTACTCTGAAAGTGTTCAAGATTTAACTCTGTTGCGGTGTTCCCCATTTTACTCTGAAAGTGTTCAAGATTTAACTCTGTTGCGGTGTTCCCCATTTTACTCTTAAAGTGTTCAAATGAAATTTGATTTACAGTAAAGTGGACTTACTTGGCGTAGTCCTGACTGTTACACTTTCTCAGTGTAAAACAATGAACACCCGTAGTTCTACAGTAAATCATTGTTCGTGTAATGAACACGATGGCGGACAGAGAGCTGGTTTTAAGCGCAGGTTGCAGCAGGTGTTTACTGTAAAGGACCACAGGAGGAGGCAGGTAGCTGGGTCCAGGGGCAGGCAGAATGTCATACACAGGGGGTCCAACAAGGCAACAGTACAGGCAGGGAAAAGGCTAGTAACGTCGTCCGGGAGATCAGGCAATAGGTTGATAGCAGGAAATCCGATAGTCCAAAGTACAGGCAGGGAATAGGCAAAAGGTGTTGTTAGTGAGGCAGGCAAAAACTATCATACAAGGGAGGAGTAAATTACAGGAAAAACAGAGGTCTGAAAGACGTGTCACAACAAAACAAACAATACCTCACAGTGATGGGGTGCGAAGAACAGAACTAAATAGTGTGTGATAATGACATACAGGTGTGTGAACAGGTGATCAGAATTCAGGTGATTGGGATCTGGAGAGTGGGCTGCGTTCAGGGGATCTATGTGTTTGAGAGTGTGAGCTGGAAGCAGACAGTTGTTGTTTTAACACTATATGGTGTAAACCCTGACTTGCATATTTCCCAGGGTGCTTTTTCTTTTTGAGTACATTTTAAATCGTAGAGTTCACACCCATGCCAATATTTGTTAGTGACAGACACATGGATATTGAAATATTTCGTTTTTAAAGGCCTGTGGCTTTCACCAAGTGAGTTCATAGGCAAATGTTATCATTAAAATGAAACTAATACAAAATATTACCTTTGGAAAGTATTCAGACCCCTTGATTTTGCCACATTTTGTTACGTTACAGCCTTATTCTAAAATGTATAAAATAGTTTTTTCCCCTCATCAATCTACACACAATACCCCACAATGACAAGGCAAAAACAGGATTTTAGACATTTCTGGTCATTTATATAAAAAAATATACAAAAATTAAATATTACATTTACACAAGTCTTCAGACCCTTTACTCAGTACTTTGTTGAAGCACCTTTGGCATCGTTTACAGCCTCAAGTCTTCTTGGGTATGACGCTACAAGCTTGGCACATCTGTATTTGGGGAGTTTCTCCCATTCCCATGGGGAGCGTTGCTGCACAGCTATTTTCAGGTCTCTCCAGAGATGTTTGTTCGGGTTCAAGTCCAGGCACTGGCTGGGCCACTCAAGGACATTCAGAGACTTGTCCCGAAGTCACTCCTGTGTTGTCTTGGCTGTGTGCTTAGTGTTGTTGTTCTGTTGGAAAGTGTACCTTCACCCCAGTCTGAGTTCCTGAGCACTCTGGAGCAGGTTTTCATCAAGGATCCCTCTGTACTTTGCTCTGTTCACCTTTCCCTCGATCCTGACTAGTCTCCCAGTCCCTGCCATTGAAAAATATTGTTGCAGCCACCATGCTTCACTGTAGGGATGGTGGCAGAGAATCTTGTTTCTCATGCTCTGAGAGTCATTAGGTGCCTTTTGGCAAACTCCAAGTGGTCTGTCATGTGCCTTTTTCTGAGAATGACCATCAGGTTCTTGGTCACATCCCTGACCAAGGCCCATCTCCAAGTCTGCAAGTCACATTATTTGATGTGTAATTCCTATTGGATTTCAGGGATGAATACTGGTGAGGGCCCAAAAAGGTGACCCCCCCCCCCCACTAATTAAACAACAAAGAATATTATCTACATTCTCAGTCTGTGTGTAAAATAAAAATGTGAAAAAAATGTAATTAAGCATTTTTCACATATAGTAGTTAGTTCATTATTATTATCTAGTTAACATTTCACACAGATTGCCAGGGTCCAGTAAGCAACTAAAGCGTTATAACTTGTGGAACGGCAAGGAGTCGTATATCGCTATAATTCTATAGCGAATTGGTTAGGTTACTAATGTTAGCTCATCTGATGTTGTAACGTTAGCTAACTAACGTTTGCTGTCTGAATTTATTAGCCAGCTAATTTTTACACCATAAACTCAATTATTTGATCACTTAAGTTGGTTAATGTTGCTCAACATTTCTCTGGCTAGCTAATGGAGAATTCGATCCAGCTAGCAAGATACTTAACAATGCTAACAATACTTGTTTCACCACACTTTCTCCCTCACCTTAAACTTTCCAAATGCCAGTTGTTTTTCGGTTACAGCTCATGAAGTTCGGTTCATCACCTTCTCACCCGCGTCTCCGTGGTCAGGCTTCTCACCTACCTCTTCGTTATCGTTCAGGGGCCTTGCTGATGTAACTGGCAAACAGCCTTTCCACTCTCTACTGTCTTTCCAGAGCACGCGCTGATGCTGTAACTAGCCAATTGGTTGTCTCGTCTCTCTTCAGTCGCGTGCTGCATTCTGTTGTTATGTAAAGCGATTGGCTGAGCCTTGGATACAGCCAGTATTGCTCCAGACACGCATCAATTGTTCGCTTACAGCCAGTAGTGATCCAAAGCCCCCTCCCAAACTTGTCTCATTGGATCTACACGGATCACGTAGGTCACATATTTTGGATTCAAAACTGCGAAACTTGTCTGTCTGTCTGTGTGTTCATCTGATAAAGGTCACTGGGCTATTTTTTACCATGTTCAATGACTAGTGCAGCCAAGGCCATGTGTACTGTAACTGCACTATAATGGGCATTACAAATTTAGCATTAGCATAGGGGACGTGGAGACAGGGAGTAGCGAGAGAGAAAATGCAAGAAATGGAGGAGAAGAGAGAGAGAGAGAGAGAGAGAGAGAGAGAGAGAGAGAGGGAGGGAGGGAGGGAGGGAGGGAGGGAGGGAGGGAGACGGGGGACAAGAGAAAAAGAGAGATGGAGAGGGGGTCATCAACATGGGAATATAGGGACAGTGGGCTTTAATCTGATTCAAGGGGCCATATATGTTACATTTTCATGGAGGAAATGCAATTGTGTCATTAACTTATTATAGATAGGTGTGTGTGTATTACAGATGGTTAGTGTATGTGTGCATGTGAGTGGCTGTGCTTGTGTGCACGATGTACCTGTCCCCATAGGAGAACCCTTCTTGGTTCCAGGTAGAACCCGTTTGGGTTTCATAACCCTCTGTAGAAAGGGTTCTACATGGAACCCATAAGGCTTCTACCAGGAACCAAAGGGGTCCTGCCTGCAACCAAAAGGGATTCTTCAAAGGGTTCTACTATGAGGAAGCACCCTTTAAGGTTCTAGATAGTACCCTTTTTTTATAAGAGTGTAGCTGCGATGAGACAGGGAGAGAGGAAGAGAGAGGGAGGCTGCATTAATTGTACAACTAATAGATGTCTGTCAGCAGACAGAGACTGAAATGGAATTGCTGTGACATCCTCTCCCTCTCTTTCTCGGAGGCTAGGAGCGCAGTGTCACTGCAGACGGAAGTGTTGTGCTGATTACATTATTCAACGATCTCAGAGCGACCAGAATTGGACGACCTGAGTGACAAGCTATAACGGCCAGGTATACATAAAACACAGACAGCGCTGGTAAACAACCTAAGTGAAGAGAAGTCTATTCCTGGAGAAGTAAGCAAACAAACACACCTGTTGTCACAGGATGACTAACCCAGCTCCCAAGCACACAGCTGGCTGTCAGTGATACAAATGGGTTTTGGCTACCTGCCCTTGATGGAAG
>NC_060178.1:47581203-47683703 GCF_021184085.1 Oncorhynchus gorbuscha
CTTTACTACCATGTAATTTACTATTAGCAAGCACAGGACGGTGTTGGAGAATATTACCATTGCTAAACCTTGAGGGGTCTGTTTGTGTGTGTGTTCCTTAACATAACTAGCCTGCCTCTACCCATAACAAGTATGTGCTAACATTTGGTTCCTTGGAAGTTGTAGGAACGTATATTTTTGGTTTCACATTGGTTGTGGGAACGAAGCCATAGGTTTCCTGACAGGTAAAACGGAACATTGTTTCAATGGGTATCATACATTTATACATGTGGCCAGTTCAGACCAGCCCCAGACACAGGTTGGCATTTGAAGGTCATCCTGGTCAGCACAATGTCCCTGAAGGTATTAGGTCCCTCCACCATCACATGACTAACGGCATTAATTACACTTCAAAGCTACAAAATTACACTACGCCAGCTCGTAAAGGCTAAAGGATTTAGAAGAGAAGGAAGAGAAGAAAGGAAAGAGAAAGGAAATACCTCTTTGACAGTGTTTCAGGGGAGAAAAGGATGAAAGAAAGGAAGGCTAGACATTACACAGCTAGCACTTAAGAGGTTAAGGTTAAGGGTCTGGCCAACTGCCTTTGATGATATGAGAAACGTGTTAGCAGGCTGTCATGAGAGAGATGACATACATGTAGGTGCTGATGGTACCACGTACTGACATGCCATTGATCAGAGTGAGAATACTGATCTGTGACCAGTGTTGCATCTGAACAACATGATAAGGTTTTTGCTCATCGTGTGCACTTGTAAAGTGGTTCGCCATTGACAGACAGACAACCCTACCACGCATTCAATCAGATGTAGAGCTAATACCGGGCATAGTGCGATGTGCTTGTTGGTCCAGCACATTAAAACACACACATTTTTGCCTCGGGTAAATGTGACTCACCACCTCAATTCGGTCTTATGTAGCAACATTTGAAATTGTGTTTTTTTTTTAAAGTATAGACTCAGAACTAGGTAGTTGTATATCATGCACTGCAGTTGAAAACAATGGGAAAGTATTTCTGCTTTGAAAGTTGATAAACTTTTGAGAAAATGGCCCTTGGATGTTTTTGTACACCTACTGGCGAGCTCTTCTTTGTCTACACCCATCCAACATCATTCACACCCTCTTAAGCCTTAGCCCCACACTCTCTTTAATGATTCACACGTGAGGCCATGTGCTAAACACAGTGAGTAGTGTAGTAAACCAACCAAAGATGTCAAGACTAAAAGTGGTGTCAATGCCAGTAGAGGAAGAACAAAATAATATACAGTATGTAAAAGAACAATATCAATAATGATATCAGTGATACTGGTGATAGACAAGGTAGTCATATGCATGCAATAATGATATCAGTGATACTGGTGATAGACAAGGTAGTCATATGCATGCAATAAGGGGGAATTGACTGAGCAGCAGGATTTTAAAAAATTGAAGCAGCAACATATGGCGTGGCGTGTATGTGTTAGGAATGAGTCATATGAATGTGCATAGAGGCACTGTAGATAGTCCAGATGACTGGGAACTCGCCTCCAGTGATGAACTGGTCCGTCAGCACCACCCATGAACCATGGCATCTACAGTGCATTCAGAAAGTATTCAGACCCCTTGACTTTTTCCACATTTTGTTACGTCACAGCCTTGTTCTAAAATTACAGCCTTATTCTAAAATTGATTAAATCGTTTCCCCCCCCCTCATCCATCTATACACAATACCACACAATGACAAGACAAAAAAAGATTTTTAGAACATTTTGCAAATGTTTTACAAATACGAAATGGAAATATCACATTGGCATTAAGTATTCAGACCCTTTACTCTTCAAGTACTTTCTTAAAGCACCTTTGGCAGTGATTACAGCCTCAAGTCTTCTTGGGTATGACGCTAAGCTTGGCACACCTGTATTTGGGGAGTTTTTCCATTCTTGTCTGCAGATCCTCTCTTGCTCTGTCAAGGTGGATGGGGAGAGTCACTACACAGCTATTTTCAGGTCTCTACAGAGGTGTTAGATCGGGTTCAAGTCCAGGCTCTGGCTGGGCCACTCAAGGACATTCAGAGACTTGTCCTGAAGCCACGCCTGCATTGTCTTGGCTGTGTGCTTTAGGTTGTTGTCCTTTTGGAAGGTGAACCTTTGCCCCCGGTATGAGGTCCTGAGTGTTCTGGAGCAGGTTTTCATAAAGGATCTCTCTGTACTTAGTTCAAATCCAAATCAAATCAAATCCAAATCAAATCAAATTTATTTATATAGCCCTTCGTACATCAGCTGATATCTCAAAGTGCTGTACAGAAACCCAGCCTAAAACCCCAAACAGCAAGCAATGCAGGTAGAACGGTGGCTAGGAAAAACTCCCTAGAAAGGCCAAAACCTAGGCAGAAACCTAGAGAGGAACCAGGCTATGTGGGGTGGACAGTCCTCTTCTGGCTGTGCCGGGTGGAGATTATAACAGAACATGGCCAAGTTGTTCAAATGTTCATAAATGACCAGCATGGTCAAATAATAACAAGGCAGAACAGTTGAAACTGGAGCAGCAGCACAGTCAGGTGGACTGGGGACAGCAAGGAGTCATCATGTCAGGTAGTCCTGGGGCATGGTTCTAGGGCTCAGGTCAGATGAAACTGGAGCAGCAGCATGGCCAGGTGGACTGGGGACAGCAAGGAGTCGGATAAAAGCGTCTGCTAAATGGCATATATTATTATTATTATTATTATGTCAGGTAGTCCTGGGGCATGGTCCTAGGGCTCAGGTCCTCCGAGAGAGAGAAAGAAAGAAGGAGAGAATTAGAGAACACACACTTAGATTCACACAGGACACCGAATAGGACAGGAGAAGTACTCCAGATATAACAAACTGACCCTAGCCCCCCGACACAAACTACTGCAGCATAAATACTGGAGGCTGACACAGGAGGGGTCAGGAGACACTGTGGCCCCATCCGAGGACACCCCCGGACAGGGCCAAACAGGAAGGATATAACCCCACCCACTTGCCAAAGCACAGCCCCCACACCACTAGAGGGATATCTTCAACCACCAACTTACCATCCTGAGACAAGGCTGAGTATAGCCCACAAAGATCTCCGCCAAGGGTGGACCCCATCGTCAGTATGGGAGCGCTGGGACAGAATGGCTCCCACGCCCGCCCCCCGACGCGTCTACCTCGACAATGAACTGTTTAGTGACGTCAGGTGCAACAAGGACAGGAGCGGATGCAAAACGCTTCTTGAGGAGATCAGTACAACAATCATACGACCGGTGAGGAGGAAGGGAGTTGGCTCTGGACCGACTGAAGACCGTGCGCAGATCATGATATTCCTCCGGCACTCCTGTCAAATCACCAGGTTCCTCCTGTGAAGAGGGAGCAGAAGAAACAGGAGGAATAGCAGACATTAAACATTTCACATGACAAGAAACGTTCCAGGAAAGGATAGAATTACTAGACCAATCAAAAGAAGGATTATGACACACTAGCCAGGGATGACCCAAAACAACAGGTGTAAAAGGTGAACAAAAAATCAAAAAGAAATGGTCTCACTATGGTTACCAGATACTGTGAGGGTTAAAGGTAGTGTTTCACATAATATACTGGGGAGAGGACTACCATCCAAGGCGAACATGACCGTGGGCTCCCTAACTGTCTGAGAGGAATGTCATGTTCCCGAGCCCAGGCTTCGTCCATAAAACAGCCCTCCGCCCCAGAGTCTATTAATGCACTGCAGGAAGCTGCCGATCCGGTCCAGCGTAGATGGACCGGCAAGGTAGTACAGGTACTTGACGGAGAGGACAGTGTAGTAGCGCTTATCAGTCGCCCTCCGCTTACTGATGAGCTCTGGCCTTTAACTGGACATGAAATGACAAAATGACCAGCGGAACCGCAATAGAGACAGAGGCGGTTGGTGATTCTCCGTTCCCTCTCCTTAGTCGAGATGCGAATACCCCCAGCTGCATGGGCTCAACACCTGAATCAGTGGGGAAAGATGGTAGTGTCGGGGAGAGGGGGACACAGTTAACGCGAGCTCTCTTCTATGAGCTCGGTGACGAAGATCTACCCGTCGTTCAATGCGAATAGCGAGTTCAATCAAAGAATCCACGCTGGATGGAACCTCCCGGGAGAGAATCTCATCCTTAACCTTAGCGTGGAGTCCCTCCAAAAAACGAGCGAGCAACGCCTGCTCGTTCCAGTTACTGGAGGCAGCAAGAGTGCGAAACTCTATAGAGTAATCCGTTATGGATCGATTACCTTGACATAGGGAAGACAGGGACCAGGAAGCTTCTTTCCCAAAAACAGAACGATCAAAAACCCGTATCATCTCCTCTTTAAAGTTCAGATAATCGTTAGTACACTCAGCCCTTGCCTCCCAGATAGCTGTGCCCCACTCCCGAGCCCGACCAGTAAGGAGTGATATGACGTAGGCGATCCGAGCTCTCTCTTGAGTATGTGTTGGGCTGGAGAGAGAACACAATATCACACTGGGTGAGAAAGGAGCGGCACTCAGTGGGCTGCCCAGAGTAACATGGTGGGTTATTAACCCTAGGTTCCGGAGACTCGGAAGACCAGGAAGTAGCTGGTGGCACGAGACGAAGACTCTGAAACGGTCCTGAGAGGTCGGAGACCTGAGCGGCCAGGGTCTCAACGGCATGACGAGCAGCAGACAATTCCTGCTCGTGTCTGCCGAGCATCACTCCCTGGAACTCGACAGTAGAGTAGAGAGAATCCGTAGTCGCTGGGTCCATTCTCGGTCGGATCATTCTGTTAAGCTGGTGAATGAGGACCCAAAAGCGACTTAACAGAAACAGAGTCTTTATTCCAGTCTTTAACAAAAACGATAATCCTGGAAATTATCTCAGGAAAATACAAACAGGAAAACTGAAATCCTCTCGTCAGTAGAGAGGAACGACTGGAGACGCGACCACAGACTGCAGGTCGCTTCGGGAAGGCACAGGCCGTAGCTGACATAGACACCTGCTCACACGCAGCATCTGAAGAAGGCAAAAACACGACGGAACAAGAACACAGCACAGCAAACATCAAACAATGATCCGACAAGGACAGAAGCGGAAAACAGAGGGAGAAATAGGGACTCTAATCAGAGGGCAAAATAGGGGACAGGTGTGAAAGAGTAAATGAGGTAGTTAGGAGAATGAGGAACAGCTGGGAGCAGGAACGGAACGATAGAGAGAGAGAGGGAGAGAGGGAGGGGGAGAGAGAGGGATAGAAAGAGGGAAAGAACCTAATAAGACCAGCAGGGGGAAACGAACAGAAGGGGAAGCACAAGGACAAGACATGACAATATATGACAAAACATGACAGAGACAGCAAGGGCGGCAAGGGCGGTTCGTTGCTCCAGAGCCTTTCCGTTCACCTTCCCACTCCTGGGTCAGACTACACTCAATCATATGACCCGCTGAAGAGATGAGTCTTCAGTAAAGACTTAAAGGTTGAGACCGAGTTTGCGTCTCTGACATGGGTAGGCAGATATACATAATCCCAATCCCAATCCATAGAGTACTAGCAATACAAACCGATTGTCATAGTTAGCTAAAGCTAACTAACTATGTTCAATGATATTTAGCCAGCTGACATTAGGCGTTATTATTATCAATGCAAATAGCTTTCTGAGATAATATTACTACACAGATCATACATGTAATGTTAGCTAGAGAGACAGCCAACTAACGTTAGCTAGCTAGCTGACAGTACGCTTTAACTTGCAATGAAAACAACTTTTTGACTAAATTAGAAAAGTATAATATCTGAACATGTAGCTAGACTCTTACCCGTATACATGGATGAATGCTTCATGGCAGACTGCAACCCCTTTCATTAAATAAGACGTCCTGTGTCGTTTCTGTTTAATTTGCTTGCTTGGCCCGTTGTGTCAAGTCACTCTGGTTCACACTGACCATGTGCAATGCCATACGAATCTTCAGATTTTTCTCCCGCTCTGTCACGGATGCCATGTTTGCTCGTAGACAGGTGTTTTATAAAACAGCCTTCTGTGTTTTCGACTCCATCGACTCCATCCGCATTTGCAATCTAATGTCAGAATTGTATTTTTCTCATTATCATACTCTGCTTCCACAGGGCATTCCACTGATTTTAAAACTTGGTCAACTTATTCTGTGACAACAACACTGTCGATTGCTGTTTCTTCCCCATCACTGTCGTCAGATAAATTCAGGGCATAAATGTTATTGAGAGCAATAGCAACACTTTTGCAGTTCTCCCATGATATCTTTCAAAACAGATGCAGTTGAAAGGATTATGTACACATACCAAGCGGCTCAGGTTATAGACAGAAGGTGCTACATGGCAGACCAATCCGAACTCGTCTCTCGGCATGTCCAGCCCATTCATTATCTCAGCCAATCATGCCCAGCGGTAAGGTTCCTGACTTTTTCCGTGGCTAAACGAACTATGCTCGTAATTTAACAATTGTATTCATATTTTCAGATGGCATACAAGTTTGTTATTAAGGCACATGAAAGTTCACTAGTTCCAGAAGGCATTTCTGCCAAAAAGCACAAAGGAATAATAATACTCAAACGCCTCTCCTGTAAAGTACTGACATGCAACATACGCTTAGTTTCCTGAAACCAGTCACAAATTGTTTCCTGAAACATCCAAAACAGTAAAAGCTTAAGTCCCCTGTTGAGGTTTGGGGCAAGGCATTTAAATCTGTATCAGAGGCACAGTTTATTCCAGTTCAGGGAATTATGAAGCGCTCTGCATGTTGCCAGTATTTTGTGCAGTTTGCCAGGACTAGAGAGACAGTATCTGCTGAAGTACCAGTTTCCAGCAGGGCTTCTTTTTAGGTATTAGGCTAACTGTAGTTGAAACTATGAGAAAAGCTACTGTTAATTTCTTAAATTGTAGCGGTAATAAACGTTTCATGGTTTCATCATTGTTTGTGTTTATTTTAATAAAGTGTGTAATACTTTCATTACGATTTATTATTCACTTTTTATATGGAACTTTGTACTGTGAAACTGCGTGAGGTGTTAAAATCCCATTTATAAACCAGCCTTTTTAGTTTGGCCTTTAATAAATGATGCCTTTGTGTTTTATGTTCTTTGATTGCCGTGTTTGTTTTTTTCATTATATTGTTTGAAGTGTGTTGCTATTTTAAATGCACATCAAGTTACGTTTGAATTTAAGTTTGATTTCATATTGGATCTTCAGGTCGGGCAGGCAGAGGTCGGTAATCCAGAGTAGTGGGGCAACGGTACAGGACAGCAGGGTCAGGGGCAGGGGCAGGCAGAGGTCGGTAATCCAGAGTAGTGGGGCAACGGTACAGGACAGCAGGGTCAGGGTCAGGGCAGGCAGAGGTCGGTAAATCCAGAGTAGTGGGGCAACGGTACAGGACAGCAGGGTCAGGGTCAGGGCAGGCAGAGGTCGGTAAATCCAGAGTAGTGGGGCAACGGTACAGGACAGCAGACAGGGTCAGGGCAGGCAGAGGTCGGTAAATCCAGAGTAGTGGGGCAACGGTACAGGACAGCAGGGTCAGGGGCAGGCAGAGGTCGGTAAATCCAGAGTAGTGGGGCAACGGTACAGGACAGCAGACAGGGTCAGGGTCAGGGGCAGGCAGAGGTCGGTAAATCCAGAGTAGTGGGGCAACGGTACAGGACAGCAGACAGGGTCAGGGTCAGGGGCAGGCAGAGGTCGGTAAATCCAGAGTAGTGGGGCAACGGTACAGGACAGCAGACAGGGTCAGGGTCAGGGGCAGGCAGAGGTCGGTAAATCCAGAGTAGTGGGGCAACGGTACAGGACAGCAGACAGGGTCAGGGGCAGGGGCAGGCAGAGGTCGGTAATCCAGAGTAGTGGGGCAACGGTACAGGACAGCAGACAGGGTCAGGGTCAGGGCAGGCAGAGGTCGGTAAATCCAGAGTAGTGGGGCAACGGTACAGGACAGCAGGGTCAGGGGCAGGCAGAGGTCAGTAAATCCAGAGTAGTGGGGCAACGGTACAGGACAGCAGACAGGGTCAGGGTCAGGGCAGGCAGAGGTCGGTAAATCCAGAGTAGTGGGGCAACGGTACAGGACAGCAGGGTCAGGGGCAGGCAGAGGTCGGTAAATCCAGAGTAGTGGGGCAACGGTACAGGACAGCAGGGTCAGGGGCAGGCAGAGGTCGGTAAATCCAGAGTAGTGGGGCAACGGTACAGGACAGCAGGGTCAGGGGCAGGCAGAGGTCGGTAAATCCAGAGTAGTGGGGCAACGGTACAGGACAGCAGACAGGGTCAGGGTCAGGGCAGGCAGAGGTCGGTAAATCCAGAGTAGTGGGGCAACGGTACAGGACAGCAGGGTCAGGGGCAGGCAGAGGTCGGTAAATCCAGAGTAGTGGGGCAACGGTACAGGACAGCAGACAGGGTCAGGGTCAGGGGCAGGCAGAGGTCGGTAAATCCAGAGTAGTGGGGCAACGGTACAGGACAGCAGACAGGGTCAGGGTCAGGGGCAGGCAGAGGTCGGTAAATCCAGAGTAGTGGGGCAACGGTACAGGACAGCAGACAGGGGCAGGGGCAGGCAGAGGTCGGTAATCCAGAGTAGTGGGGCAACGGTACAGGACAGCAGACAGGGTCAGGGCAGGCAGAGGTCGGTAAATCCAGAGTAGTGGGGCAACGGTACAGGACAGCAGGGTCAGGGTCAGGGTCAGGGCAGGCAGAGGTCGGTAATCCAGAGTAGTGGGGCAACGGTACAGGACAGCAGGGTCAGGGTCAGGGCAGGCAGAGGTCGGTAAATCCAGAGTAGTGGGGCAAAGGTAGGGCGGCGCACAATTGGCCCAATTTATTCTTAACTAACTTGCCTGGTAAAATACAATTAAATATTTTTAAATGATGTGGTTTAGGGGTGTGAACTTTTAAACGAAGGTGGAATTCTTAACTTTAAGAATAATCCCTAACAGAAAACGATGTTTTCCCCAAATAATGAAAATCACATTGCAATTTTCACAAAATATATTAGTATATTTTCTGTGTTATAGCCTACTAGACTATATGGCTATGAAGGCCTGTAATTTAAATATAACCAGAGAGGAAGGGGCACATTTTAAGCTACTTTGGTGAATTTGCAAGGCATGCAAGACAAGATATTGCGATATGCAGATTACCAAGACATAAACTCAGCAAAAAAAGAAATGTCCTCTCACTGTCAACTGTGTTTATTTTCAGCAAACTTAACATGTGTAAATATTTGTATGAACATAACAAGATTCAACAACTGAGACATAAACGGAACAAGTTCCACAGACGTGACTAACAGAAATGGAATAATGTGTCCCTGAACAAAGGGGGGGGGGGTCAAAATCAAAAGTAACAGTCAGTATCTGGTGTGGCCACCAGCTGCATTAAGTACTGCAGTGCATCTCCTCCTCATGGACTGCACCAGATTTGCCAGTTCTTGCTGTGAGATGTTACCCAACTCCTCCACCAAGGCACCTGCAAGTTCCTGGGCATATTTGGGGGGAATGGCCCTAGCCCTCACCCTCCGATCCAACAGGTCTCAAGCGTGCTCAATGGGATTGAGATCCGGGCTCTTCGCTGGCCATGGCAGAACACTGACATTCCTGTTTTGCAGGAAATCACGCACAGAATGAGCAGTATGGCTGGTGGCATTGTCATGCTGGAGGGTCATGTCAGGATGAGCCTGCAGGAAGGGTACCACATGAGGGAGGGTGATGTCTTCCCTGTAACACACAGCATTGAGATTGCCTGCAATGACAACAAGCTCAGTCCGATGATGCTGTGACACATTGCCCCAGACCAAGACAGACCCTCCACTTCCAAATCAACCCGCTCCAGAGTACAGGCCTCGGTGTAACACTCATTCCTTCGTCGATATACACGAATCCGACCCTCACCCCTGATGAGACAAAACTGCAACTCGTCAGTGAAGAGCACAGTCCTGTCTGGTCCAGCGACGGTGGGTTTATGCCCATAGGTGAAGTTGTTGCCGGTGATGTCTGGAGAGGACCTGCCTTACAACAGGCCTACAAGCCCTCAGTCCAGCCTCTCTCAGCCTATTGCGTACAATCTGAGCACTGATGGAGGGATTGTGTGTTCCTGGTGTAACTCGGGCAGTAGATGCTACCATCCTGTGTCTGTCCCGCAGGTGTGATGTTCAGATGTACCGATCCTGTGCAGGTGCTGTTACACGTGGTCTGCCACTGCGAGGACGATCAGCTGTCCGTCCTGTCTCCCTGTATGGTCCTCTTAGGCGTCTTACAGTACAGACATTGAAATGTATTGCCCTGGCCACATCTGATGCCTCCTTGCAGGATGCCTAAGGCACGTTCACGCAGATGAGCAGGGACCCTGGGCATCTTTCCTTTGGTGTTTTTCAGAGTCAGTAGAAAGGCCTCTTTAGTGTCCTAAGTTTTCATAACTGTGACTTTAAATGCCTACCGTCTGTAAGCTGTTAGTGTCTTAACAACCGTTCCACAGGTGCATGTCATTAATTGTTTATGGTTCTTTGAACAAGCATGGGAAACAGTGTTTAAACCCTTTACAATGAAGATCTGTGAAGATATTTGTATTTTTACAAATAATCTTTGAAAGACAGGGTCCTGAAAAAGAGATGTTTCTTTTTTTGCTGAGTTTATGTGCAAGGTTCTGCCTGCCCCTCTTCACTCTCACTTGTATTGTCCTGTCTGCTCTTTATCTTCACTGAAGATGCCAGTGTGAAATTTCTTCGGTCTGTTGCCTGTAGAATATCCTAGTTTATTCATGAGACTGATGTCGCCAGGCTACAGATGGCCAGTCTTGCGAGCACGGGGTACTCTTCGTTTCCGAGTGGGTGGGGGTGTTTTTGTCTCATAATATGAATTTACAGTAGGCTACCTATAGACTGTATCGGTTAGGCTACCCTTTTCAGATATAATGGAATGAGGGGCTCTTGAAAGCGCCTCGGCTACAGCATGTCGGTTTGTTTGTTAAGGTTGGCCACACTACAGCTTTTTAACTACTGACATGAAACCTTATCTGGAGATGTGAACCACATTTTACTTGCCTGTAAAGTAAGTCATGCTGCTTCTGAAACCGGACTAATTTCCATCACTAGGCGACCAGAACTGTCAATCAAATAATCTCGAGCTGCTGTGCGCAGCCTGCCTGCCAGCTGCCTGTGCTCAGCCCACTCTCCCCTAAGAAAGCACTTTAAAGTTCTTTAAATACCATGATTTACCAAGAAACTTAGTAGAAAGAAAGCACATCTGGCTACCATATCATTAAAAACAGCGTTTACTGTTGTCAGGGAAACAATAGAACATTATATACAAGAGCAGAATTCGACTGTCAAACGGCACACTCTTCTGATGCAGCACTTTAAAAAAAATTGTCTGTAAAGTTATCAATTGTCAGTATTGTCATTTTACTGTAGCTGCGTTCGATGTCTGTAAAGGGTCACGGTAGATATTACTTCAGTGGCGGCTCTCGTGGACCATTCTTCCGTACCGAACATGTGTTGATCCCATGTTTCATGAGCTGAAATAAAAGATCCAATAAATGTTCCATACGCCCAAAAAAGCTTATTCATCCCAAATGTTGTGCACAAATTTACATCCATGCTATTGAGAATTGCTAATGGACTCAGGCCTCGTCCTGAAGCCTCGTCCCCTTTGTCATTATAACCATTATTATCATAATCATTATCGTAAATCAGTGTCGTCATCAACATCGTCATTCCACAGATATATATATATGCCATTTAGCAGACGCTTTTATCCAAAGCGACTTACAGTCATGTGTGCATACGTTTTCAGCATCTGCCCAGTTCCTCATCCCCCTCCAACCCCCACTAGTTAAAGATTACAATATCCCACTCTGATTACCCCTCTCTCTGTCTCTGGCGGGTTGTGTAGTTCTCCTTTGAGTCCAGAGGATGCTTACCTTTAATGACGATGCCCCATCCACAGTTCTCCCATCCCTTTTCAAGGTTTTGTCAGTTCTGTTGAGTGTAACATACATTTCCGAACAATTGAAGGGGAATTCAATTCAAACGCTAACACACTGTAATAACTCTTTGTTACCATAAAGAGGGTATGGTATATCATGATATATCAACCAGTGACTCTAAAACAATCAGATTGCGAGGTAGGAACTACCCCTTGTATAAGCTTCCATAACTACATGAATATTCTTACCCTTGGTAATGCTCTGTGGTGGTCCTTTCCCTCCTTGCTGTCTTCTTAGAATTGCCATAAAACAAGAGTGTTTCAATGAGTAAGAATATTAATGTAGTTATGGAAGATTATACAATGGGTAGTTCCTACCTTGCAATCTGACTGGTTTAGACTCATTGGTTGATATATCATGATATATCAACCAATGGTTCGAATCCCTGAGCAGACTAGATGACAAATATGTTTATGTGCCCATGAGCAAGGCACTTTACCCTAATTTCTCATGTAAATCACTCTGGATAAGAGTGTCTGCTAAATGACTGTGAGTGACCCATTTCCTGCCCTGCTCTATATCCCTGTGTGGTGCAGTGGTAGAAACACTAAACCCACCTGTCGGCCGTTGCGTTGTTGAGGCGTCGGGGTGGGTCTGTCGCCATGGTACCGAGGTGGCTGACGGCTTCACACTGTCTACTCATTAATCACACACAATCATACTGGCGGCATCGTGCATTTATATGTATGTGTGTCAGGGTTTCTGTTAGGAAAATGTGGCACCTCCGGACATTTCAGAAATTTACCGGACCAATATGCATTGGGTGCGTAACCTGATTAGGGAGTCCACCCACGGTGCTTAGAATGACAGAAATCACATTTACATTACGGTCATTTATATTAACAGAACATGCAAGTCAGGATGCAACGATGTGTTTTCCTTCTTACCCTAATTGTCACTTTGATGTGCACTTTGAAGATGTCAGAATAACTGTCCACATGTACTTTTCCTCAGCCAACAAGACGAGTAACGAATAGCAAAATCACTAGCCTATGCTGTTTGGGGTTTCTGCTATTCCCCATAGGAGAAAAATTGACCTATTCTATTGGTCAACTTGTCGAGAAAGAAATAGCCTATTCCAAACAGACTCTGGGACAGTTGTGGGACGATAGATCCCAAATTCATACAACCAGTAGGCCCTAGGATTTAAAAAAAAACATTTAAAAAAAGCAATGAGTCGGATGCGACAGATCAAAATTTTTAGCCTTAAAATGTTGATCTACTATTATTTATTTACGTTGGGCAGTAGGCTACGCGTGAATGTCCGTTCCATAACGACGAAGCCTTCCTTTCTTTTGCATTTGCTGTTTCAGATGAAGTAGCAGCAGCTCTCGCGCTTGTCAGCTCAAACTCTCTGTATCTGCATGCTGTAAGCATGTGATAAATAAAGCAGCCTACATAAGGAATACAGCGCACTGTACCCACGTTGCCAATTTACTTCCACTAAATTATGCAAATTGACCTATAGAGCGATAAGCATGACCATTCAAATGTATTTACATCGACTGATATTTCCATCAATGAATGGACTAAAAAGCATTATGTCAAATGTTTTCTTCTTCTCCCGAAAAATTTGCCAGCGCCAATTTTATTTATCAGCTTTTCTATATATTTTTTTTATTGACCAAAGCTGGCTATTACCGGCTAACGGAAACCCTGGTGTGTGTGTATTATTGTTTGTATGTGTTGGTACATAAGTGCTGCATGTGTGTTACAGTGCAGACGCCAATGTGATTTACACCTCCAGTCACATCCTAAAGTGATGCAATTCAGAGTGTCCTGTTAGTTTGAGCTCAGTGTCACGCAATATCACTCCATCCTGTTAGGGTCTAATAGAATATCTGTATGTGTGTGTGTGTGTGTTTCCTGTAGACATAAACAGAGAACCCTAGCCAGACTCAGACTGCAACACTAACACTGGCTACGCTGTGTCCCTCCCTGTCACCCAGTGTGTGAGAAACCAGCCAGTAGCCAAGACTGCACAATTTTTCAAATAGTGGATTAACAAGAGGAGCTCAAAGCTTTCTAACGAGCCTTCCCTCCCCTATCTAAAAATAAAACTGACCAACCTTCCTTTTTCTGCTCTCTCTCTCTCTCTCTCTCTCTCTCTCTCTCTCTCTCTCTCTCTCTCTCTCTCTCTCTCTCTCTCTCTCTCTCTCCCTCCCTCTCTCTGTGTTTGAATGACATGTCGAGGGCTGTAATTTGACTCATCTGTGCCAAGGTGCTGGAGAGGGGCCGAGAAGGGGGGGGGGGGGCGGAGTGATTGATTGCCCTCTGTGACTGGGTCTTGTCATGCTCCTCAATGACTAATCACAGACCTGTGTGTGTGTGTGTGTGTGTGTGTGCGTGTGTAGTGGTTAGGATTGATTGAGATGGAGGGGATTGGGGGGACACTCATTTATTCCGTCCACGAAGGTGTGTCTCTCATGCCTGGTCACCATGGCAACTGCTCGGTCCAGCACAGAAAGGGGCAAGCGGTCAGAGTGCCGTGGTAACAGGTTGTCAATCACTCAGCCTCCACTTCATGTTGTAATTCAAGATTTCCTGTCACTCACAATCAGTCAGACTCATGGTGCTGGAGAGCCTAGACAAGCACCACGAAAGCCCTCAGATCAATTTCCACAAATTAATAAAAGATAAAATATATTAGTCATTTTTTAGGAACTCAGTCCGGTACTCAACTTAGTGTTGCAAGTTAATATAGTAGAATACACAAGGCGCAAATTCTAAAATGTTGTGCATCAGCAAGTTTTCCTCTTGTCAGTCAATTAGCTCATGTCAGCTAAACTCTTTCAGATTGCTAAATTTGTTTAGAGGCCAGATATCTAAACTTGTTATCATGGTCAAATTACCGTCTGGGGGGCCTGTCATGCCAAATATTGTCCCCTGGACAAATAGTGTCCCCCTTTACGTCACAATGGGATTCGATAAACTATTAGCATCCGTTGCTATATCAACGGTGTTACAATTGGATTCGATAAACTATTAGCATCCGTTGCTATATCAACGGTGTTACAATGGGATTCGATAAACTATTAGCATCCGTTGCTATATCAACGGTGTTACAATGGGATTCGATAAACTATTAGCATCCGTTGCTATATCAACGGTGTTACAATGGGATTCGATAAACTATTAGCACCCGTTGCTATATCAACGGTGTTACAATGGGATTCGATAAACTATTAGCACCCGTTGCTATATCAACGGTGTTACAATGGGATTCGATAAACTATTAGCGTCCGTTGCTATATCAACGGTGTTACAATGGGATTCGATAAACTGTTAGCGTCCGTTGCTATATCAACAGTGTTACAATGGGATTCGATAAACTATTAGCGTCCGTTGCTATATCAACGGTGTGATGACCTAATGATTAGAGTGTTGGAGATAATTAGTCTAAATGACGTTCTTTTCATCGTCGCTGTGCAAACAAGGCTGATTTCCATGACAATTTCGCTGTTTAAACAAGTTTTGTTTAGCTAATAAATGAAAACATTAATTCTAACTATTTTTTGGTTACCTTATCAACATTACATGAAATCCATGTGTCAAAGAAATTGTGTAATCTGCTTGACACATTAAAGGTGTGATTACAGATCAGGAAGTCAGCTAATTTCCGCCCCATTCATATGCAAATCCGTTTGATTCATTGGCTTGTCCGGCTGTCATGTTAATATTTTAACCTGTCCTTCCCTTATCTACACTGAAATAATATAATTTCAGTCGTCCTCTATTATGATCATTTTTTCTGTCTGGCGTATCTCATTAGTATAAACCTTGTGGTTGAATATATATGTATCTATTGTAGGTCCTGGGATACGACCATGAATAACGTGGAACAAATACCATACCAACAAAGGATACCATACAACTTACAATAATGAACACCTTATGAAATAGCTGAGAAACCAACCTGACAATATTTCAGATTTAAATATACATAAACTTTGATTGTTTTTTGGTGCAGTTGTGTCATTAATTTATGTTCACATATTATTTTTTGTACACTCACATGGCAATCAGACTGAAATACTTTATTCTGGTGTGTGGAATAAAGAGGTGGGTGCTGTGTGGTTGGGAGGTTCTGCCTGTCACTTGTTCTCAACAGGCAGTCAGTCTCAGAACGGGGGGACTTGAAGAGGGAGACTGCAATGTCCAGGTACTGCTGCTCTCTTCGTTCTGAGTGTTTGCAGTGCTAGTGGTTTTTAGTTCATCTGTGTATCTCACATATTATATTCCGAGTTTGATATGGCAAGCAAACCTTGTTAGCAGATAATGACAACATGACAATAACAGTATCTTTAGATGATGTAATTTTTTTCCGGTTCCGGTTGGAGCGAGTGGTCGCATCTGCACGTCGCTCCAACGGGTAGTATAACTTTTTCATTATATTTCATTATATCACAACGGTTTGATTTGTCTTATCTTAGCAATTTCTTCTCAGCTAGCTACATAGCCGTCTTTGTATCAAAGATAATTGCGTAATTATCGTATTTCGCCGTCCTAACGTAGTCTTCACTAGCCAGCTAGCTAACGTCCACTGATTAGCTGCACTGAGAAACTTTTACACTCAACTGAACGACTTGATTAGTTTAGTGTTAGCTACCTACATAGCTGTCTTTGCTGTCTTCGTATCATCGTATCCAAGATAATTGTGTTGTTTAGGTTTAGAGTGTGTAGTCTTAGAGTGATTATCTTAATTTACCGAGGTTAGCTAGCCAGCTATTTGTCGTCCTTAACGTAGGTGACTCTGCTAGCTAGCCAACAGCTAGCCAACGCTAGCCAACGTCTTCTGTATAGAACTCAACTACCCGGTCGCATTCACAGGTTGTATCACATTTTCACTTCATTTCATTACAGTACAACGGTTTGATTTGTTTTAGCTAGCTACTTAGCTAGCTACATTGTCTTTGTATCAAAGATAATTGTGTAGTCTAGAGCGATTTTCTAGGTTCGCTAGCCATCTATTGTCGTTCTTTTAACGCAACGTAACGTAAACAACACTGCTAGCTAGCCTGCTAGCCCCCGAATAGCAACACTGCAGAAACTATTACACTCAACGGAATGACTTGATTAGTGTAGTGTCAACAACGCACCCACTGCCAGCTGGCCTACTTCAGCAGTACTGTATCATTTTAATCATTTTAGTCAATAAGATTCTTGCTACGTAGCTTAACTTTCTGAACATTCGAGACGTGTAGTCCACTTGTCATTCCAATCTCCTTTGCATTAGCGTAGCCTCTTCTGTAGCCTGTCAACTATGTGTCTGTTTATCCCTGTTCTCTCCTCTCTGCACAGACCATACAAACGCTCCTCACCGCGTGGCCGCGGCCACCCTACTCTGGTGGTCCCAGCGCGCACGACCCACGTGGAGTTCCAGGTCTCCGGTAGCCTCTGGAACTGCCAATCTGCGGTCAACAAGGCAGAGTTCATCTCAGCCTATGCCTCCCTCCAGTCCCTCGACTTCTTGGCACTGACGGAAACATGGATCACCACAGACAACACTGCTACTCCTACTGCTCTCTCTTCGTCCGCCCACGTGTTCTCGCACACCCCGAGAGCATCTGGTCAGCGGGGTGGTGGCACCGGGATCCTCATCTCTCCCAAGTGGTCATTCTCTCTTTCCCCTTACCCATCTGTCTATCGCCTCCTTTGAATTCCATGCTGTCACAGTTACTAGCCCTTTCAAGCTTAACATCCTTATCATTTATCGCCCTCCAGGTTCCCTCGGAGAGTTCATCAATGAGCTTGATGCCTTGATAAGCTCCTTTCCTGAGGACGGCTCACCTCTCACAGTTCTGGGCGACTTTAACCTCCCCACGTCTACCTTTGACTCTTTCCTCTCTGCCTCCTTCTTTCCACTCCTCTCCTCTTTTGACCTCACCCTCTCACCTTCCCCCCCTACTCACAAGGCAGGCAATACGCTCGACCTCATCTTTACTAGATGCTGTTCTTCCACTAACCTCACTGCAACTCCCTCCAAGTCTCCGACCACTGCCTTGTATCCTTTTCCCTCTCGCTCTCATCCAACACCTCCCACACTGCCCCTACTCGGATGGTATCGCGCCGTCCCAACCTTCGCTCTCTCTCCCCCGCTACTCTCTCCTCTTCCATCCTATCATCTCTTCCCTCCGCTCAAACCTTCTCCCACCTATCTCCTGATTCTGCCTCCTCAACCCTCCTCTCCTCCCTCTCTGCATCCCTTGACTCTCTATGTCCCCTATCCTCCAGGCCGGCTCGGTCCTCCCCTCCCGCTCCGTGGCTCGATGACTCATTGCGAGCTCACAGAACAGGGCTCCGGGCAGCCGAGCGGAAATGGAGGAAAACTCGCCTCCCTGCGGACCTGGCATCCTTTCACTCCCTCCTCTCTACATTTTCCTCCTCTGTCTCTGCTGCTAAAGCCACTTTCTACCACGCTAAATTCCAAGCATCTGCCTCTAACCCTAGGAAGCTCTTTGCCACCTTCTCCTCCCTCCTGAATCCTCCGCCCCCTCCCCCCTCCTCCCTCTCTGCAGATGACTTCGTCAACCATTTTGAAAAGAACGACATCCGATCCTCGTTTGCTAAGTCAAACGACACCGCTGGTTCTGCTCACACTGCCCTACCCTGTGCTCTGACCTCTTTCTCCCTCTCTCTCCAGATGAAATCTCGCGTCTTGTGACGGCCGGCCGCCCAACAACCTGCCCGCTTGACCCTATCCCCTCCTCTCTTCTCCAGACCATTCCCGGAGACCTTCTCCCTTACCTCACCTCGCTCATCAACTCATCCCTGACCGTTGGCTACGTCCCTTCCGTCTTCAAGAGAGCGAGAGTTGCACCCCTTCTGAAAAAACCTACACTCGATCCCTCCGATGTCAACAATTACAGACCAGTATCCCTTCTTTCTTTTCTCTCCAAAACTCTTGAACGTGCCGTCCTTGGCCAGCTCTCCCGCTATCTCTCTCTGAATGACCTTCTTGATCCAAATCAGTCAGGTTTCAAGACTAGTCATTCAACTGAGACTGCTCTCCTCTGTATCACGGAGGCGCTCCGCACTGCTAAAGCTAACTCTCTCTCCTCTGCTCTCATCCTTCTAGATCTATCGGCTGCCTTCGATACTGTGAACCATCAGATCCTCCTCTCCACCCTCTCCGAGTTGGGCATCTCCGGCGCGGCCCACGCTGGATTGCGTCCTACCTGACAGGTCGCTCCTACCAAGAATCTGTCTCCTCACCACGCGCTCTCACCACTGGTGTCCCCAGGGCTCTGTTCTTGGCCCTCTCCTATTCTCGCTATACACCAAGTCACTTGGCTCTGTCATAACCTCACATGGTCTCTCTTATCATTGCTATGCAGACGACACACAATTAATCTTCTCCTTCCCCCTTCTGATGACCAGGTGGCGAATCGCATCTCTGCATGTCTGGCAGACATATCAGTGTGGATGACGGATCACCACCTCAAGCTGAACCTCGGCAAGACGGAGCTGCTCTTCCTCCCGGGAAGGACTGCCCGTTCCATGATCTCGCCATCACGGTCGACAACTCCATTGTGTCCTCCTCCCAGAGCGCCAAGAACCTTGGCGTGATCCTGGACAACACCCTGTCGTTCTCAACTAACATCAAGGCGGTGGCCCGTTCCTGTAGGTTCATGCTCTACAACATCCGCAGAGGACCCTGCCTCACACAGGAAGCGGCGCAGGTCCTAATCCAGGCACTTGTCATCTCCCGTCTGGATTACTGCAACTCGCTGTTGGCTGGGCTCCCTGCCTGTGCCATTAAACCCTTCAACTCATCCAGAACGCCGCAGCCCGTCTGGTGTTCAACCTTCCCAAGTTCTCTCACGTCACCCCGCTCCTCCGTTCTCTCCACTGGCTTCCAGTTGAAGCTCGCATCCGCTACAAGACCATGGTGCTTGCCTACGGAGCTGTGAGGGGAACGGCACCTCAGTACCTCCAGGCTCTGATCAGGCCCTACACCCAAACAAGGGCACTGCGTTCATCCACCTCTGGCCTGCTCGCCTCCCTACCACTGAGGAAGTACAGCTCCCGCTCAGCCCAGTCAAAACTGTTCGCTGCCCTGGCCCCCCCAATGGTGGAACAAACTCCCTCACGACGCCAGGACAGCGGAGTCAATCACCACCTTCCGGAGAAACCTGAAACCCCACCTCTTTAAAGAAAAACCTAGGATAGGTTAAGTAATCCCTCTCACCCCACCCCCCTAAGTTTTAGATGCACTATTGTTAAGTGACTGTCCCACTGGATGTCATAAGGTGAATGCACCAATTTGTAAGTCGCTCTGGATAAGAGCGTCTGCTAAATGACTTAAATGTAATGTAATGTTAAATGAGATGGACGAGGGGATGGGATGAGTGGGAGATGCAGAATTTCATCTGGAGGGAGAGGAGAGAAAGAGTTAAAGGATGAGGAGAGAGGACAGAATCAAGAGATGATTGATCAGGTGCTGCGGCTAGTTCTTCCTGTCACTTGTCCTCGACAGGCAGCCGGTCTCAGTCATGGGTTCAATAACATGGGCCTGGTTTAGTTGGAAGCCCTCTCAACACGTCAAGGTACAGGCCTAGAGAATGATTTTGTTTTTAATTAAGGCCTTTATAACCCCCCTACTCTATCTTTGTAGTGTTTGACCTGATGGCGCTTTGATAGGTGTAGAAAGTTGGTGATGACTCAACCCTGCTGTGTAATGGACTCCAGGAGACTTCTTTTTTTACGTACACAAATCTAGAATCTCCAGATATGCAAACACTACCTAGAAACCAATGTCCAATTGGACACAAAAGATTAATGCTTAGGGATAAGGGGTTAAGGACCCGTAAGGAACTGGGCAATTGAACTGTCATTTAATATGCGAATGTATACATTTACAGCCAATTTGAGAAAGTTTCAAATATTTCAAAATGTTAAAACAAAGACAGATACATATGCTATATACTTACCAAATAACTTACTAACTTCACAGCCAGTGTCTGCAAGAAAACACATCTTTATACATATTTAAAAACAGGTTATTAAGGTTATTTACAATACAAAGTCCAGGGCGATGTGAGACCAGGCACGGTGAGGAACAGTGAGGAACCCCCCAGGGTTCGGCTGGGAACACGGACCTGCTTCCCTATTCTCTAGCTGAGTGCCATCGCCAGGCACGAAGTGGGAAGGATGGTCTCGGGTTCCGGGGTTGTAGTCGTGGGGCTATAGCGGCGTGACAGCGCATCCGGCCTGACATTCTTGGATCCCGGCTGGTACAAGATGGAGAAGTTGAATCGTGTGAACAGCAGGGCCCATCTAGCTTGGTGGTGCAGAGATACTCCAGGTTCTTGTGGTCGGTCCACATGATGAATGGATGTCCCGCCCCCTCCAGCCAGTGCCTTTATTCCTCCAACACCATCTTCACTGCAGGAAACTCATAATCCCCCACATCGTAGTTCTTCCTGATGGGCTGTAAGGTTACCGTCGTAGTAGGCTGCCTCCCAGCCAACCCGCGGAATTGCTCCAGCAAGATGTTCAACGCCCCGTCATGGCGTTCGACCAAGGTATGGATCCCCTCCATAAGGTCAGGAAACAATTCCTCGTGCCTACCAATGGTGGCTCCTTGGGAGGAGATGGCATTGTGCAGCTGGTCCAAGTCTGCTGGGTCAGTCATGGCCAGTTCGTACTATCGTGTTTCAGGTAAGACCCAGATGCAGACAACATCGAAGTAACAACAGTTTATTAATCGAACAGGGCAGACAAAAAGCAGGCCAAGGGCAGGCAGAGGTCATTAATCCAGATAGGTGGGGCAAAGGTACAGGACGGCAGGCAGGCAGGGTCAGGGTCAGGGGAGGCAGAATGGTCAACACCGGGAAAACTAGGAAACAGGAACAATCAAGAGACGGGAGCAGAGGGAAAACCATTGGTAGATGAAACAAAATGAACTGGCAACAGACAAACAGAGAACACAGGTATAAATACACAGGAGATAATGGGGAAGATGGTCAGATCAGGGTGTAACACATCTAGTTAACTTCTTCGGGGTAGGGAGCAGTATTCGGAAGTTTGGATGACTGAGGTGCCCAAGGTAAACTGCATGTTACTCAGGCCCAGAAGCTAGGATATGCAAATAATTGCTAGTATTGGATAGAAAACACTCTAAAGTTTCTAAAACTGTTAAAATAATGTCTGTGAGTATAACATAACTGATTTGTCAGGCAAAAACCCTAGGAGAATCCATCCAGAAAAAAATTGAGCTCACCATTCATTATAATGGCTGTCTATGGGAATATAAAAGTAATACCTCCTAGATTGCAGTTCCTAGGGCTTCCAGAAGATATCAACTGTCTTTAGAAAGAGTTTTGCGTACAAAGCTCTACCTCGCCCTACATTTGGCAAATCTGACCATAATTATATCCTCCTTATTCCTGCCTTAAAGCAAAAATTAAAGCAGGAAGCACCAGTAACTTGGTCTATAAAAAAGTGGTCAGATGAAGAAGATGCTAAACTACAGAACTGTTTTGCTAGCACGGGCTGGAATTCGTTCTGGGATTTTTCCTGCAATTCTACACATTTTGCCATGACTTATACCATGTTAATATGATATCTGAGTGAAAGTGACTAACAAAATCAATGGGGGCCCCCTGGGGGTCGGGGCCCTTTGGCACGTGCCCTGCGTGCCCGGTTGGTATTTGGCCATGACTACTACAAGTTTACATAGCTGGCTAGACTAATTTACTATGGCTAACTGAGTGACTGACATAACAAGAGGAAACTGCTGAACCACAATCAAATTTCAAGTTTGCACCTTATGTAATTCTACTTTTCTAACTTTAAACAGCGGCATAATTATATCATCTGACAAGATGACACACTGCTCAACTCAGCTCAGCTGTAGACCGATGTAGCATCCACAGTTACAACCAATAGGTGGCGCTAAAATACCAATATATGGACACATTTCATCTCGATAGTTTACAACGCAAACTCCATAGCCTTTCACAATGGATTTACAATTTTTCCAAAACTGCTCCTCATAGGGATTGGACTTGGACTGATTGGACACACACACACACACACACACACACACACACACACACACACACACACACACACACACACACACACACACACACACACACACACACACACACACACACACACACACACACACACACACACACACACATGGCATCCCCATTCAGAAAAAACACTGCATTTCACATGTGAAATCTGTTTTTGGAACATTTCAAATGTGACATTTCACATGTGAAAACATGTGTTTTTGGAACATGTCATGTGACATTTCACATGTGAAAACGTGATTCCGTGAAATTCCTGTGGTTTGTCCGTAAAGGTGAGGATCATGTAAGAATGTCAGTACATTTGTTTTACCAATCATCAGGACGTTTTCTGACTGTAAGATTTTTCAAACCATCAAATCTGAGTTTGAAATGCTTTCTTAAGGGCCCTTCCCAACAAAGCAGAGAGAAAAATATTTTTTTTAAATGAAAAAATAACATGAGGAATAAATATGCAATGAGAAACGATAACTTGGCTATATACACGGGGTAGCAGTACCGAGTCAATGTGCAGGGGTAACAAGGTAATTCAGGTAGATACAGTGCATCCAGAAAAAACAGCTTTATGAATGTATTTTAATTAAAAAACACTGGTTTATCAATCTACACACAATACCCCATAATTACAAAGCAAAAACTTTTTTTTTCTTCCAAAATTTGGCAGTGATTATAACCTTGAGTCTTCTTGGGTATGAGGCTTCAAGCTTTCTCTTTCCTCTCAAGCTCTGTCGGGTTGGATTGGGAGCGTCGCAACACTTTTTCTGGGCTCTGTCTGGGCTCTGTCTGGGCTCTGGCTGGGCTCTGGCTGGGCTCTGTCTGGGCTCTGTCTGGGCTCTGGCTGGGCTCTGTCTGGGCTCTGGCTGGGCTCTGGCTGGGCTCTGTCTGGGCTCTGTCTGGGTTCTGTCTGGGCTCTGGCTGGGCTCTGTCTGGGCTCTGTCTGGGCTCTGGCTGGGCTCTGTCTGGGCTCTGGCTGGGCTCTGGCTGGGCTCTGTCTGGGCTCTGTCTGGGTTCTGTCTGGGCTCTGGCTGGGCTCTGTCTGGGCTCTGGCTGGGCTCTGGCTGGGCCCTGGCTGGGCTCTGGCTGGGCTCTGGCTGGGCCACTCAAGGACATTCAGAGACTTGTCCCGAAGCCACTCCTGAGTTGTCTTGACTGTGTGCTTAGGGTCGTTGTCCTGTTGGAAGGTGAACTTTCGCCCCAGTCTGTTCTGAGTTGCTCTGGTGCAGGTTTTCATCAAGGATCTCCCTGTACTTTTCCCCGTTCATCTTTCCCTCAATCCTGACTAGTCTCCCACTCCCTGTCGCTGAAAAACATCCCCACAGCATGATGCTGCCACCACCATGCTTCACCGTAGTGAATGTGACAGGTTTCTTCCGGACGTGACACTTGGCATTCAGGCCAAAGAGTTCAATCTTGGTTTCATCAGATCAGAGAATCTTGTTTCTCATGGCCTGAGAGTCCTTTAGGTGCCTTTTAGCAAACTCCCAAGTGGGTTGCCATGTGCCTTTTACTGAGGAGTGGCATCTGTTTGGCCAATTTACCATAACGGCCTGATTGGTGGAGTTCTGCAGAGATGGTTGTCCTTCTGGAAGGTTCTCCCATCAACACAGAGAAACTCTGGAGCTCTGTCAGAGTGACCATCGTGTTCTTGGTCACCTCCCTGATCAAGGGCCTTCTCCCCCGATTGCTCAGTTTGGTCGGGTGGCCAGCTCAAGGATGAGTCTTGGTGGTTCCAAACTTCTTCCATTTAAGAATGATGGAGGCCACTGTGTTCTTGGGGACCTTCGATGCTGCCGATATTATTTCCCAGATCTGTGCCTTGACACAGTCCTGTCTCAGAGCTTTAAGGACTATTCCTTCGACCTAATGACTTGGTTTTTGCTCTGACAACTGTGGGAGCTTATTTAGACAGGCGTGTGCCTTTCCAAATCATGTCCAATCAATTGAATTTACTACAGTTGGACTCCAATCAAGTTGTAGAAACATCTTAAGGATGATCAATGGAAGCAGGAGTCACCTGAGCTCAATATCGAGTTTCATAGCAAAGGGTCTTGTTGTTAATACATTTGCAAAAATGTCCAAAAACCCCTTTTTTGCTTCGTCATTATGGGGTTTTGTGTGTAGATTGATGAGGAAACAAATGAATATAATCAATTTCAGAATAAGGCTGTAGCGTAACAAAATGTGGAAAAAGTCTAGGGGTCTGAATACTTTCCGAATCAACTGTATGTACATGTAGGTAGGGGTAAAGTGACTAGGCAACAGGACAGATAATAAGCAGTAGCAGAGGCGTATGTGATGAGTCAAAGGAGTTGGTGCAATGGGGAGTCAAATAGTCCCGGGTAGCTATTTGGTTTACTGTTTTTAGCAGTCTTAGGGCTTGGGGTTAGAAGCTATTCAGGGTCCTGTTGGTTCCAGACTTGGTGCATCGGTACCACTTGCTGTGCGGTAGCAGAGAGAACAGGCTATGACTTGGGTGTCTGGAGTGTTTGACCATTTTTAGGGCCTTTCTTGGACACTGCCTGGTATAGAGGTCCTGGATGGCAGGAGTTTGGCCCCAGTGATGTTGGGCTGTATACACCACCTTCTGTAGTGTCTTGTGCTTGGTTGCCAAGCATTTACCATATTGATGCAGCCAGTCATGATGCTTATAAACAATAGTAAGTAAAGTAATGGTGGTTTTGACGTTAGTAATGGGTTTATATAGCACCTTTCTACCAACGGAGGTACTCAAAACACTTTACATAGTAAGGGGAAAACTCACCTCATCCACCACCAATGTGTGGCACCTAACTGGTTGATGCACAACAACCATTTGTGCCATGGTATTTTTTATTACCACGGAGAGTAAGGACACCTGTTTAACATCCCAGCACCCTGCACAGGGAAATGTCCTCGTCGCTGCCCTGGGGCACTGATCTTAAGACCTGAGGGAAGACTGGCCCTCCAACAGCATCTGGTCTCTCATCCAGGGAACGACCCGGACCGACCCTGCTTTATTTCAGAGGAAAGTCAGCAGTGGGATATTCTGCTGGTACGCTGTTCAGCTTAAGTATGACCCCATCTGGGATTTGAACTCACAACCTCTGGATTTGATGTGCACTAAAATTTCTGCTGCAACACAAAGTCTGTAGCATTCCCATTCACCTATCTCTGCACTTGGCAAAAGAGTGCCATCGTCACTGCTATTTTAGTTATCAATTAATCTGACTATTCTCTCATTATTGATTTAATTTACTTATTCCAGCAATTTGAGAGTTTTCTGTATTGTTGTTTAACATTGATTGGGCATATTATTCAGTTTCAAAACCACATTTTTTACATGGAAATGTCACATGTCATACTACTCCTGTGTAGCTCAGTTGGTAGAGCATGGCGCTTGTAACGCCAGGGTAGTGGGTTCGATCCCCGGGACCACCCATACGTAGAATGTATGCACACATGACTGTAAGTCGCTTTGGATAAAAGCGTCTGCTAAATGGCATATATTATTATTATTATTATTACTCTGGACGGTTCTGATTTAGAATATGTGGCCAACTACAAATACCTAGGTGTCTGGCTAGACTGTAAACTCTCCTTCCAGACTCACATTAAGCATCTGCAATCCAACATTAAATCTAGAATCGGCTTCCAACAAAGCATCCTTCACTCATGCTGCCAAACATACCCTCGTAAAACTGACCATCCTTCCAATCCTCGACTTCGGCGATGTCATTTACAAGATAGCCTCCAACACTCTACTCAACAAATTGGATGCAGTCTATCACAGTGCCATCTGTTTTGTCACCAAAGCCCCATATACAGTACTACCCACCACTGCGACCTGTACGCTCTCGTTGGCTGGCCCTCGCTTCATACTCGTCGCCAAACCCAATGGCTCCAGGTCATCTACAAGTCTCTGCTAGGTAAAGCCCGCCTTATCTCAGTTCACTGGTCACCATAGCAGCACCCACCCATAGCACGCGCTCCAGCAGGTATATCTCACTGGTCAACCCCAAAGCCAATTCTTCCTTTGGCTGCCTTTCCTTCCAGGTCTCTGCTGCCAATGACTGG
This sequence comes from Oncorhynchus gorbuscha, assembly GCF_021184085.1. Taxonomy (NCBI): domain Eukaryota; kingdom Metazoa; phylum Chordata; class Actinopteri; order Salmoniformes; family Salmonidae; genus Oncorhynchus; species Oncorhynchus gorbuscha. The sequence goes on from NC_060178.1 coordinate 47,608,235, forward strand.
AACGAACTGCGAAAATCACTGAAGCTGGAGACTCACATCTCCCTCACTAGCTTTAAGCATCAGCTATCAGATCAGCTCACAGATCATTGCACCTGTACATAGGCCATCTGTAAATAGCCCATCCAACTACCTCATCCCCATACTGTATTTATTTATCTTGCTCCTTTGCACCCCAGTATCTCTACTTGCACATTCATCTTCTGCACATCTACCATTCCAGTGTTTAATTTCTATATACTGTAATTACTTCACCACCATGGCCTATTTGTTGCCTTACCTCCCTTATCCTTCCTCATTTGCACACACTGTATATATACTTTTCTATTGTATTATTGACTGTATGTTTGTTTATTCCATGTGTAACTCTGTGTTGTTATATGTGTCAAACTGCTTTGCTTTATCTTGGCCAGGTCGCAGTTGTAAATGAGAACTTGCACTCAACTAGCCTACCTGGTTAAATAAAGGTGTTCTCAACTAGCCTACCTGGTTAAATAAAGGTGTTCTCAACTAGCCTACCTGGTTAAATAAAGGTGAAATAGAATAAATATTAAATGCGAAGTTTTCCAAAACCACGTTTTAATTTCACGTTAAGTGTCATATGTGAAATCATGTTTTCTTTCTGTAAGGGGAGAAAGAGAAAACGAGAAAGAGAGAGAGAGAGAAAAAGAAAGAGTGAGAAAAAGAAAGAGTGATTCAGAGAGAGAGAGAGAGAGAGAGAGAGAGAGAGAGAGAGAGAGAGAGAGAGAGAGAGAGAGGGGGAGAAAAAGAGAGCTGTTAGAGGGTGCTTGACATGGGAATGGTTATCCAGCAGGTTCAGAGGCTTGGCAACCACTCCAGGGGAAAATCAGTACTCAACAGACAATTTCACACAAACAACATGCCTCTCTGTAATATTCCCACTGAAAACTGTGCTCAAATACATAAAACCATCACCACACACCATTTCACAAAGGACAGTGAATGTACTGAACATTAGGAACACCTTCCTCATATTGAGTTTTTCAATCCCTTTGCCCTCAGAACAGCCTCAATTTGTCGGGGCGTGGACTCTGCAAGGTGTCGAAGGCGTTCCACAGGGATGCTGGCCCATTTTGCCCTCAGAACAGCCTCAATTTGTCGGGGCATGGACTCTGCAAGGTGTCGAAGGCATTCCACAGGGATGCTGGCCCATGTGGACTCCAATGCTTCCCACAGTTGTGTCAAGTTGTCTGGATGTCCTTTGGGTGGTGGACCGTTCTTGATACACAAGGGAAACTGTTGGGTGTGAAAAACCCAGTAGCTTTGCCGTTCTTGACACACTCAAATCGGTGCATCTGGCACCTACTACCGTACCTCGTTCGAAGACACTTAAATATTTTGTCACCCTTTGAAAGGCACACATACATGTCTCAATTGAAAATCTTTTTTTTTTACCTGCCTCCTCCCCTTCATCTACACCGATTGAAGTTGATTTAACATCAATAACATCAATAAGGGATAATAGTGTTCACCTGGATTCACCTGGCCAATCTATGTCATGGACAGAGCAGGTGTTCCTAATGTTTTGTACACTCAGTGTATACACATTTCAAATAGATTGTTAACACATATTTGTAACAAAAAGCACCAAATACAATTCTCTTTAAACACATATGTTGCTTAAATTTAGTCTCCCCTGTCCTTGTTCAAGATACATTTTCTCCTCTCTCGGTGAAGGGAATTGAATAGTCTCCCACCATGCAATTTGGCTGGTGTCTTGTCCAGACAGAAGGTCTGTCCGTACTCCCTAGATACAGTTTCCAGAGCAACAGTTACATAGATTGGACTTGAAGTCAGCTTAGAGAACAGAAGAGACAACAGAGAATGGTCCAAAAGAACAGAACTACAGAGAATGATCCCAATAAGCTCTTGGTTCTGTTCCAGAATGCTCACATTGAGTCCTGTACGTCCCAGGCCGGGTGCAAACAGGTTTCTAGGAGTTTTGGACCTGTTCGAATGTGAGAGAGCTGTGACCCATTTGTGCCGCAGTTTGCATTACGTTCATGTTGGCGAGGTGTGTGCCAGCCCGTGTGCCAGACAGCCTGCTTGTGGCTGTGTGTGTGTGTGTGTGTGGCACAAGAACAGAGCCCCCTGCCAACGGCTGCCATCTGGGAGTAATACACGTAGCTCACAACGTTCCATACGAGGCACAGAGCGGGGGCGGGACAGACGGGCAACAACAGGCCCTTCTCACACACATGTACCCACACACACACACACACACACTGACTCATCACACACAAACACACACACATCAACCCATCACTGTGCTACAACTGTGGTTACAGCAGATACACTGCAGGCCAAGATATTTCCCTTGTAACCCCATCTCAGTGAGAGAGCTGATCAGTATAGCTTCGATATGAAGAGAATGGTATTGTATCCAATGGGATGTAATAGGAAGTAAACACCTTCCTCACATCTGTTAAAATAGACTTAGACAAGCACTCCCGCGAACCCATTAAAATAGCTGGAGCTGTGAGCCGAACACTATCGCTAACGTAATAAAAAAATAAATAGGCACACCTATTAGCTGAGCACTAATACTGCCCTATAAAAATGTACCTCGCTGGTAGCCAACCGCTACCGCTACCTGCGGAGAGCAGGGATTATGTTTTAATTACAGACTCCCTCCTTGGGCTCAGTGGCCTGACTCCTGGAAATGGTCCTCATCTCACCATCTAGATGAGTCTCACAGGGGCAATGTGCTGTCTTTCTCTCTCTCTCTCTCTCTCTCTCTTACATAGTCAGTCTGTCAACTTCCAATTTTTTGGACCTGCACTGTACTTGCGTACATATAAATGATTTCTTATTATAGAACCAACCATAGTTGTTATTTTTAGTAGCAAGGGATATTTCCTAGCAGCGCTTGTGACAGTTATTACCTCAACTGCCTTCTCTCTCCTCTGTTCTCAGGCTGATGTGATGAAGCCTTAGATCCTAACACACTTATGCCTTCTGTCCATTTCATTTGTTGCCATTAACCCAATTTACCAATGCTGTTTTCCTCTGTTCCCTGGTACAAAAGGCAAAGTGTCAGAGGCACAGATGTAGCTAATCTAATCCAACGCCCCCACAGTGGCCTTGACACGGCCATGAATCCAGCCAATCACCATTACCCCTCCATCTCCACAGAGTGGCACAGAGAGAGAGAGGGAAAAGGAGAGCTGTTAGAAGGTGCTTGACATATGAATGGTTATCCAACAGGTTCAGAGACGGACGTTTAAACAAATCAGGTTTACCTCTCAGTGTCATTACAGCCCTATTGAGTGGGACCTACACCCACCAATATGAGATGTTGTGATATTATTTACCATTTAGCTCAAAGACAATTTTTTTTTCACCTTTATTTAACCAGGTAGGCTAGTTGAGAACAAGTTCTCATTTGCAACTGCGACAATCATGACAATCATGGGCCCACTCAGGTCCCATACCGGGAATTTGAGTTTGCAACTGGCTTAGCTTTCATAAAAGAGCTGTGCTGGCCCATACTCTCTCTTTTTCCTTTTCTCTCTCTCCAAATCAAAGTGTATTGGGCGCGTACAGAGATTTGCTGATGTTATAGCAGGTGCGGAGAAATGCTTGTATTTCTAGCTCCAACAGTGCAGTAATACCTAGCAATACAAAACAATACACACACGTAATCCAAAAAGTCAAAAGAAAGAAATAAAGAAATATCAGAATGAGCAGTATCAGAGTCCGTCTTTCCCTCTCAGGTCTGTGGTCCATCAGCGTGCTGTCAGTCACACAGCTCTACAGAACTCCTTAATCAGATCACAACACGCACAACTCTCCCTCACCTTCTAAGGCAAGGCACACTTTAATGTGTGATTTTCTGGGTAGGACACACATTGTTTTCTTTTTGTGACCCTCTCACCCTCCCCAGTCCTCACTTAAACATGTGGAGTCCCATTTGCAGCAGAGCACTCTCCCCTCTTTAATAATGAATTAGAAGGGACACATCCTGAAGGGTAATGTAAAGGAGAGAGATGAGGAGTAGACAGAGAGAACAAGAGAGAGACAGAGAGCGAGAGAGACGGAGACATGTACCCCAGAGTGTTGCAGATGCTCTGAGTTGGTTTGGCCTCCCTCTTTCAGTCATATAACTTTGTAACAGAAGCTTTTAATGTAGTGTACCTTTGCTCCCTGCTAGCAACACACAGTGCCATATAAACCATGGCGATTCACATCAGCCAGCCAACTGCCAGGGTTCTCTGTCCCACTGTGAGGTCAGGTCCATTTAAGTGGGACAGTGATTTGATCCAGGCACTCAGATTGTAGACAGGAGAGTGTTAGAGAGGGTGAGAGGTGTTGTTTAGTTTACCCCTGTGGGTCTTGCTGGATGACCTTGACACAATGGGACCTGGGAAAGAGGAGCCCAGAAAGACGCTAGCACACACAAGCCCTCTGCTTATTGGCTCTATGTAGGTCATGTGACTCAGTGTCAGACCCAGGGCTCGAAATTAAGGGCGTCCTGTCATCCTGGGGCCGATAAAAAAATATGTCTGGGACAGTTGCGGGACGATAGGCCAGAAAAATGTCAAATGCAGTGGTTCCAAACTAAAAAATGTAAACACAAAGACCAGGCTGATGAAATAGATCACAACATTCAGCTTAGAAGTTGATCAACTATGAATAATTCACGTAACAAGTACAGCAATGTGTTCACGCGTCTCGGCCATATCCGCATACAGCTCAATGGTAAGAAACGGAGAAATATTCAACAGTAGAAGAGGAAATGCTGGTTTCAATGGCATATCAGGACATATTTGCTTGTCTTTCTATGGTCGGATTTTGGCTGTAGGCTATATTTAGAATCCTTTACACATGTCTGTCCTCCCTGCCTGCTGGGGCTTGTATACATGATCTCTATAGCTACAGAGAGAGATAACCAAATAAAGCTTTGCATATTCTAACTTTGTGGCTCTCATTAACTGTGCCTAAGCGGGATTTCTCTAGTTCTCTGCCTGCCTGTCTCAGGTACAATATCGAAGAACACTGTGTCTTTAGCCTCATTTACAGTATACCTGTCGCTAACAAGCCTCCTTTGTCCTGTGGTTGTCCACATTCTGATTGTGCCCATATTTTCAGAAATATGTCTACATTATGGTCAGTGGTGGAAAAAGTACTCAATGTCATACTTCAGTAAAAGTAAAGATACCTTAATAGAAAATGACTCCAGGAAAAGTAAATGTCACCCGGTAAAATACTACTTGAGTAAAAGTCTAAAAGTATCTGGTTTTAAATGTACTTAAGTACAGTGGTGGGAAAAGTACTCAATTGTCATACTTGAGTAAAAGTTCAAAGTAAAAGGTAGAACGAAGGATAATCATACTGAGGGATAAAGGTGAGAATAAGACAGATTGGGGAGGGGGGACTAAAACCTATCCTCCCATGGAGAGTGAAAAAGAAATAAAGAACCACATAAGGAGAGGGTTAAAGGTAGGAAGAACGAAGGGGAAGGAAAGGAGAGAGAGAGAAATAGAGTGAGTAAGATAGGGGGAGAAAGCTCAGGCACACCGGTTGGATGTCAAACGTCTGCCTGCCTACAGTACTTAGAACCTCTGAACAGTGTCGGCAGCCACACAGCAAAGACCTTGGAAGTTGGCAGCCACTCAGCCTTGCTAAAATACTACAAACCAGAAGGTGGCAGTAGTGTTGTTTGGCAACGCATATCTGTCCGTATTGCTTATGGTCTGCGATAATGTTTCTATTTTGTAGAAAGCCCTTGTTGATACTACCCAGATGGCCAGATAACTACCTAGCAAGATGATGAAGAAACAATTGAATTCACTCTCCCTAAGTCCATTCTGCCAGTGCCAGCCCATAGCAAAATGTTTAGCTAGCTAGCTAATGTTAACATATTAGCTAGCACAATATAGCAAGCTAGTTGGCTAGCTAAGGACACTGCACTAACTTGGTAGCTAACACAGGCAGCTGTTTCATGGAAACTAACTAATCCATTGTGATTTAATTACAGTAGGGCAAAAAAGTATTTAGTCAGCCACCAATTGTGCAAGTTCTCCCTCTTAAAAATTTGAGAGAGGCCTGTAATTTTCACCATAGGTACACTTCAACTATGACAGACAAAATGAGAGAAAAATATCCAGAAAATCACATTGTAGGATTTTTAATGAATTTTTTGGCAAATTATGGTGGAAAATAAGTATTTGGTCAATAACAAAAGTTTATCTCAATACTTTGTTATATACCCTTTGTTGGCATTGACAGAGGTCAAACGTTTTCTGTAAGTATTCACAACGTTTTCACACACTGTTGCTGGTATTTTGGCCCATTCCTCCATGCAGATCTCCTCTAGAGAGGCTGTTGGAGCTGTTGCTGGGCAACACGGACTTTCAACTCCCTCCAAAGATTTTCTATGGGGTTGAGATCTGGAGACTGGCTACGAAGCCAGTCCTTCGTTGCCTGGACGGTGTGTTTGGGATCATTGTCATGCTGAAAGACCCAGCCACGTTTCATCTTCAATGCCTTTGCTGATGGTAGGCTTTGTTACTTTGGTCCCAGCTCTCTGCAGGTCATTCACTAGGTCCCCCCGTGTGGTTCTGGGATTTTTGCTCACCATTCTTGTGATCATTTTGACCCCACGGGGTGAGATCTTGCATGGAGCCTCAGGTCGAGGGAGATTATCAGTGGTCTTGTATGTCTTCCATTTCCTAATAATTGCTCCCACAGTTGACTTCTTCAAACCAAGCTGCTTACCTATTGTAGATTTAGTCTTCCCAGCCTGGTGCAGGTCTACAATTTTGTTTCTGGTGTCCTTTGACAGCTCTTTGGTCTTGGCCATAGTGGAGTTTGGAGTGCGACTGTTTGAGGTTGTGGACAGGTGTCTTTTATACTGATAACAAGATCAAACAGGTGCCATTAATACAGCTAATGAGTGGAGGACAGAGGAGTCTCTTAAAGAAGAAGTTACAGGTCTGTGGGAGCCAGAAATCTTGCTTGTTTGTAGGAGACCAAATACTTATTTTCCACCATAATTTGCAAATAAATTCATTAAAAATCCTACAATGTGATTTTCTGGATTTTCTTTCTCATTTTGTCTGTCATAGTTGAAGTGTACCTATGATGAAAATTACAGGCCTCTCTCATCTTTTTAAGAGGGAGAACTTGCACAATTGGAGGCTGACTAAATACTTGTTTGCCGCACTGTATAATTTCAATACTAGCTCCAGTTGTTAGCTAGCTTGGAGGAAGTAGACGTTTCTGTTTGATACTGTATGTTGGATAAAGGAATAAAGACAGACACCAATGTCAAGATCAATAGCCTTGTTTGTGCATTGTACAAATCGCTACATGTGGAGTGCGGGGAACAGTCCGACTAGTCGAATACCTATCAACTAGACTCTGTAACAGTAGGTACTATCCCATAGCCTACATTGCATATGAAGTATGACTGGCTCATTCGTGGACGTACGGAGAAAATTCTCTATTTTAAAAAATACATAATTTGGGGTTTGTGCTCTCTGATCGACTCAAAGTCAAGTTGTTAGCCACTGAGAAGTATTGTTGTAGGTTCGTCGCTACCGGATCAGCATGCAGCAGGTACCGCTTTTGTTCTAGCAAGAGAAGGGGCGGTTTCCCACTGTGATAAGTACATTTCGTCAGTCTATCAGCAGTGAGATTCTCGGTGTGTTTCATGCTTTAGAGACCAGGTGTCACAGGACCTTAGAGAACCATGTCATCAGAACCATGGCAAATGAGGGGGCCTTTGTTTGTTGTTACCCATGTGCCTCACTCAGACCACACCTCGTGAGACACTGCATGCCGGAGGTGAGAGGCGAAAACCCATGGAGGCTACTAAGTGAGAATGGCATTCAGATTGCTTGTCTCAGTCATAATGATGTCAACGGTGTCCTCGGTGGCAGGTGTGTGGCAGTAAAACTGGATTGCATAGGCCTACTCTGTGGCTGAGTTGCATTTAGGTGTCGTCTAAATTGTTGTTCCTCAATAAAAAATAAATAAAAAATAATTGAATGGAAGTGTAGTCTAAATTGTTGTCTCAGTATAATATGAAGTTGAGTTGAGGTGTTGTTTAAATGAGTTGTTTTTCACTAAAGGATGAGTTCAATTCAGTTGACGTGTGGTCTAAGTTGTTGTCTCAGTATAATATGAAGTTGAGTTGAGGTGTTGTTTAAATGAGTTGTTTTTCACTAAAGGATGAGTTCAATTCAGTTGACGTGTGGTCTAAGTTGTTGTCTCAGTATAATATGAAGTTGAGTTGAGGTGTTGTTTAAATGAGTTGTTTTTCACTAAAGGATGAGTTCAATTCAGTTGACGTGTGGTCTAAGTTGTTGTCTCAGTATAATATGAAGTTGAGTTGAGGTGTTGTTTAAATGAGTTGTTTTTCACTAAAGGATGAGTTCAATTCAGTTGACGTGTGGTCTAAGTTGTTGTCTCAGTATAATATGAAGTTGAGTTGAGGTGTTGTTTAAATGAGTTGTTTTTCACTAAAGGATGAGTTCAATTCAGTTGACGTGTGGTCTAAGTTGTTGTCTCAGTATAATATGAAGTTGAGTTGAGGTGTTGTTTAAATGAGTTGTTTTTCACTAAAGGATGAGTTCAATTCAGTTGACGTGTGGTCTAAGTTGTTGTCTCAGTATAATATGAAGTTGAGTTGAGGTGTTGTTTAAATGAGTTGTTTTTCACTAAAGGATGAGTTCAATTCAGTTGACGTGTGGTCTAAGTTGTTGTCTCAGTATAATATGAAGTTGAGTTGAGGTGTTGTTTAAATGAGTTGTTTTTCACTAAAGGATGAGTTCAATTCAGTTTACGTGTGGTCTAAGTTGTTGTCTCAGTATAATATGAAGTTGAGTTGAGGTGTTGTTTAAATGAGTTGTTTTTCACTAAAGGATGAGTTCAATTCAGTTGACGTGTGGTCTAAGTTGTTGTCCATCAGTAAAGGATGAGTCTGTACTGAGTGAGGCAGACCTTCCGAACACAACAGACAGATTCTAGTGGGGGGGGTGGTTGATTGGCTCCAGAATGTCTTACTAATTGGCAGGATAAAGGGGACATGCTAAATTGGCAGGGAGATGAGGCCAGTGACGCATAGCTACCCCAAATACACCCACTCTTCATACGGCATGCTTCAGCTGGAGTCAGGCTGTTATTAACTGGACCAGGGATGGGCAACTGGCGGGCAGCAGACCCCCCTTTTTAAGGTCCGCCTTTTTAAGGTCCGCAGACCAATGTGGTGTGTCTCTGAGACTCAAGGCCCGCTGCTTCCTCTGATAACACCCAGCTCACCAATGGGCTCGGTGTCACTAAACCTGTACTTGGTTGTCATGGAAACCCCCTTTCTCCCTGATTCTTTCTCCCCCTCTTCTCTCCCTCCCTCCATCTCCCCCTCTCTCCCTTTCTCTCTCTCTGGGCAGGGAGAGAGATTATGGTGACGTAATTTTACTGTGACTCCCTGAAGTGTAAAGCTAGCATGGACCTGCTCAAGGGCGTTAATTTGTGTTGCATGTTTCGGGGGGTCAGCGTCAATGGGTTCCGGAGGCATGCCCCCCCCGGAGATGATTTAAATGGTTGTTTCTGGTGAATTTCCTGATCATTTGGTCCAATTGTTATTAGGTATTTGTTGCATATGCATGGTTATTTCGAAGGCCAAACCCACCATTGGTGTGCGTGGATAAAGACCTCTAGGAACAGTGGGTTAACTGCCTGTTCAGGGGCAGAACGATAGACTCTATAACTAGAGTGGCTGGTGTCTTTGACAATTTTTAGGGCCTTTCTCTGACACTGCCTAGTATAGAGGTCCTGGATGGCAGTAAGCTTGTGTGTATTAGGTAGTTGTTAGGACATTTTTAGATTACTTAGATATTACTGCACTGTCGAAACTAGAAGTACAAGAATTTCGCTACATCTGCTAACCATGTGTATGTGACCAATACAATTTGATTTAGGGGGAAGCAGGAGTACGCATCAGTACCCCTAACCCCACCGCGGCTCCAGCCGCAGGACGACGCTGGCCAGAAGGACGGCCCCGAGATCAAAGAGCGGGCCGGTCCGGACAGCGGAGGTGTAAATCCTGGATGATGTAGTGGTCCAGGATGTCCGCCACCGGGAGCCAAGAGCACTCCTCAGGACCCCTCCCAGTCCATCAGGTACTGGAGCCAACCCCCACGACGACGGGAGTCCAGGAGGGACCTAACAAGGGGGTCCCCGACCCACCACCGGCCTGAGGGAAACATGAAAGGAGGGTGAGCTCCGGTAGTTTGTGGGGAGTTCTAAACTATAGGTTACTCCTTTTGACCCTCCGGAGGACCTTGAATGGCCCCACAAAATGGGGACTCAGCTTCCGGCAGGACAGGCGGAGCGGATGGTTCCAGGTGGAGAGCCAAACCTGATCACCAGCATGGAACACAGGAGCTTCACTGTGATGGCAGTCCGCCTGATCCTTCTGACGGAGGACGGAACCACTCGTCCACTGCACGAACTCCGGTCTGCCTCCGAGTCTACGGAGCCAGGGCCGGCTGATATCCCAGGACACACGAAGAGAGTCATCACGGTGGAGAAGTGACGAAGAGAGTTCTGGGTGTATTACGCCCAGGGAAGGAACCAGGCCCACTCCACCTGCCTGTCCTGGCAGTGACTCCTTAGGAACCTCCCCAGCTCCTGGTTGGTCTTCTCCACCTGCCCATTAGACTGAGGTCGGTACCAGGATGTGAGGCTGACAGTGACTCCCCCCATCTTCTCCATAAAGGCTTTCCAGAAACTCGACATGAATTGGGTACCATGGTCGGAAACGATGTCCCCCGTAAGGCCATAGTGCCAGAAGACCTGCTGGAATAGTGCCTCAGTGAGATGGAGAGCGGTAGGTAGACCAGAGAGAGGGATAAAACGGCAGGATTTAAAGAATCTGTCAACAACAACCAGAAAAGTGGTGAAACCATCAGAAAGGGGGAGCTCCATTACAAAGTCTATGGACAGATGTGACCAAGGCCGCTGAGGCACGGGAAGGGGAAGTAGTTTCCCTGCTGGAGCATGCCGGGGAGATTTGGATTGAGTACATACCGAACATGAGTTGACATAGTATGCAACGTCCTGGGCCAAAGTGGGCCACCAGTATTTATCGGAAAGGGATTGGATGGTGCAGGTGATACCTGGGTGTCCAGCAGTGAGGGATGTATGTACCCAATTCAACAGCCAATCTCTCACCCCGTGGCGACATAGATGCGCTCTGGACGACAGGGGCAGGTTTCCTCTCCAGATCCTGGTGGATGTACACACGTACGTCTCAACACACAGGGCCAATGACACGGGAGGACAGATTGAAGGGCTGGAGGACACTCACAGGGCCCACCACCGATGTGGAACTACAGGATGTGGGAAAGTAGATCCTCCAGAATTCTGGTCCCCAGGTGGGTGTGTATGGGTGCAGTGTGTGCGGATGTGGTGATGAGGAAGGGAAGGTTGTCCTGGTGCTTGGGTCCCACGTGAGGGTACTGTGATGTGAGTAACGGTGCCAGATCCCAATGCATATCCAGGGCTTTGGACAGGAAAAGGAGAGGAGAGCGGGTATGACGTTAAGTTCAGGGAGGAGGAGAGGGCCTGATCGATAAAGTTCCCCATGGCACCATAGTCCACGAGAGCTATGGAAACAACAGGGACAGCCAGCCAGTGAAATGGGAACCAGAAAGGGTTTGGCGGAGAACAATGATAATGGAATAATGGAATAGTCACATTAACACTGGGAGGCGGAAGGTCACGGGGCTGCCCCTCTGCTCGAGTGGACCCTGGGTTGGGACACACAGAAGCTGGTGTACCTCCTGGCCGCAATAAGGACAGAGCCTCAGCTGTCTCCGGCTCTGCCGGTGTGGCCCCTACCGCCATTTTTCAGTGGGGTGGTGGACACCAGCTCTCCCGAAGAAGTTTATCCAGACGGATGGCCATCGCAATGAGAGAGTCCAAGGTTATGTTGCCATCCCGTTGTCATCCCGACATGCCAGCTCCATCTGGACCTCTTCGCGCAGTCCACTACCGAATAGAGTGCGGAGCGCTGGCTCATTCCATCCGCTGGAGGCTGCCACAGTCCGAAAGGTGAGGGCGTACTCGGCTCCCGTCTGATAGAGAAAATAGAGGGAGCACTGGAGTAGGAAGCCACGGCATTTCGATGGAGTGCCGTCTTCTCCAGAATGGACAGTCAGACATCGATGACCTGGGCGGACGGCTATCTCACTGTGACGACCCGTGGTAGGAGGCCCTCTGTCAGAGGTATGGAGAACCTCGCTAGTGGTGTCGAGGCGGTGGAGGACACGGACAACCTCCTTCATGGTCGTACCCAGTAGAGCCAGCTGGTCGTGGTGTTGGTGGAGTAGATGACCCTGTTCCTCGACCATCTGGAAAATGGTCTTCTGCTGCTTCCTCAATTTCAGAGGTAGTTTTCTGTAACATAGACAGGAAGCAGGTGCAGATGGTTAGTTTAATAATAATAAAAATTTATTGGGTTTCCTAGACCGGCGACGTTGAGCGCTGGAGGGAGCAGGCGTGACATAAAAGCACATTTATAACACTGTATTCAGCATTTATCTAAATCTGACAAAAGAAAATTACCGAAAAGAATACATTACAAGTTCATGTCAAAACGTACCTAACCTGTTTGTGCTTAGTCAACCCTACTGTCAGTTGAATAACTTACCTTATGTTACTGAACAAAAGAAAGGGAACATAAGACACGAGGAAACATGAGGAAGGGAATGAGAGACTTAACATGATCATGTAACTTAACCCACTGTGCCTGTTTACTCCATTTCGTGTGTCCTTTTGCTGGTGTAACTGCCTAGTTTCTTCCCTCTAAAGGCAACATGATAGGAAGCACATGATAATGTAGCTTATTCAATTTGTTTTATTCTGTGGGTAATGACAAGCACATAACATAGCAGTTGTTATGGTAGTTGTTATGGTAGGACTCTCACACCTCACAAAACAGTCTGAGAAAATGCAACTATTGAATGGCTAAAGCCAAGGGGTGCAATACTGTCACCCAACCACAAGATGTCACTTAACACACATTCATATAAATCAAGTTCAACAGGAGCAAATGAGCTAAACATGAAGTCATACATGAATTCCATCGCTAGCTAACAAGCTATGTATGAAATCCATTTTGACAAACATTGTTAGCTACACTGGGACAAAATACAGGAGCCACATGCCAAATAAGTGTAGAGAAATGTGATTCATGTAACTCTAGCTACCCAGCAACCGCAGTTAGTTAAGGGCTTTTCCCTGCTTAAAGTGGCTTGCCTGCCCCTGGCTGGCTATGATACAGCTGCATGATGAATGTTAGCCAGCTACAGTAGTTAGCTAGCTAGTTAGCTATACAACAGAGAACAAACCACCACGAGCAGAGAGGAAAAAGATTTTTATAACTAATCCCACCTATGGAGAACTCTAGCTAGCTACTGTTAAGGTTGCGTCAATTCGAATCTGGTATCAGAACAAGTTATGACACCGAGTCACCGATTGTATACTATATACTTTTATTAGCTAAGCAATAAATGGTAAATGCAATTTCGTATATACGGGTTTGCTGTAACACCACGCAGGGCAGAACAGAGAACTAGCCAACATCCTAATAGTTTCTTCTTAAATACTCTGACAGAAGTAGTTCCTGCTTCTGAGCTGGCCTGTCAGAGTAGAGGCTGAGCGTGGTTTAAACTCACTCCGCCTATCGTTGGTGCACAGGCTGGTCCCAGCCCCCCAGGCGCTCCAGTTGGTAGGTGTAGCTGTTGCTGGGCATAATATCTACGCGCTCATACCCTAGATACCGTTATCACACATCTGGTTCTTGTTCATGTCTAACATGCTCTGTATGTGTCCCCCATAGCTCATGATAACAGCCTACACCTAAGGTTAGCCATAGCCTTTCCGCTAGTCACACCATATGTTGCAAAATGTTAAATCCAACACACACAGACACCCTCATGATAGGCCAAGCATGTTTTTTAACCCTCACACTAGCTAGATGGGGTTGTTAACTACTAGTTAGCATAGTAGACCTCAACAAACAGAACTCCTAGAAAAACACTCCTGTTAGCCAGCTAGCTAGTGTAACACTATAACTTTAGACCATCCCCTCGCCCATACCCGGGCGCTAACCAGGGACCCTCTGCACACATCAACAACAGTCACCCACAAAGCATCGTTACCCATCGCTCCACAAAAGCTGCGGCCCTTGCAGAACAAGGGGAACCGCTACTTCAAGGTCTCAGGGCAAGTGACGTCACCGATTGAAACGCTATTTAGTGCGCACCACCATTAAATAGCTAGCCGTTTCACATCCGTTACACTCACCCTCCTTTTGATCTCCTCCTTTTCTATATTGCACACCCTTTAGTTTGTCCATTTTCATCTCACAAGATTTTACATGAATTTTTCAACATTTAAAATTGCAAAATGTTCTCTCCTCTTATGGCAAAATAGAAGTGCAGGAAATGAACTTTAAAATGTACATCTTATTTTCTCTTTGTCGAGAGGGGACCATTAAAATATTTTGCAGCGATGTGGGGGCCCTCACAAACAGAGATACTAGCTTACAAGTAGCACACATTGGACAGGACACAGATCGTCAGACCTCAGGTGGAAAAGTCCTTCTAAAGGAGAAGATCTTACAGCACTGAATCTCTTTACAGTGAATATCTCCTCACCATTGGGTCGTACTGTACTATTATAGTGAGATGCTATAACCTGAGCACTCCGTACAAAAGTCTTTGGCTCTAGGTGCTCTGAGATCAAACCTGCTCTTCCTTGGACAGAGGAAGTCATTCCTTTCCAACAGCCGATCAGGTATAGTGTGATGATGTCCAGCCTGGCACTGCCCTCCTTGCCAATCTCTCCCTGCTACCTCTGCCACTCCTGGATCGGGTATGTAGGGCTGGGCTGGGCAGGTGCCTCTTACTTCAGGAGTGGGAATGAATGTGTTGGTACACAATGTGCATTAGTCTTGTGCTCTTTGTCGGAGAGCCGTCTTTCTTGTTTGCTCTGCCTGCCACCAAAGCATTAGCCTCTTCACATTGCATGTCTCAACTCCAGTCTAAAAGCCGTTTCTCTGTCTGACAACTCTCCACTCCTAAAGATTGGCCGCTTCGTGGGCGTGAACCTATTCAAGTAAGTAAGTAAATACATTTTTTAAATGTTAAAAAAACATGTATTATTAGCTAGCTGTGTGTAGGCTAATGAGCTGCTTGTTAGCTAGCTAGCTAGGCAACATTACATACTATAGGTAATTGAAATATTAGCTGAAATATCAGCTAGTTAGCTTCATATCAGCTTGTTACCTTGATGTGGGCCTATTTATCACTGTAAATGAAAAACTCGTGCTCCAAATGCCTTTGTAGAAAACAGCAATGGGAGTGGGTGAAATAATGTTCAGCTCCAGCCGTCAGAAAAGAGACAGCAGAAAAGAGAGTAGGTGTACTACTCGGATATGGAGAGCTGCGAAACGCCTGTCTACTAGTTAAGATGGGAAAATATTCTCCAGTTTTAGTCCCTAGAGAGAAACACTATGAAGACAGACATAGAGATAATAGTCAGGGCTGTCTAACTAATCAAATGAAGCCTGTTTCTTTGTGATGTCTGTCCTCGGATATGGAGAGCTGCGAAACGCCTGTCTGCAGACGAAGAGGTCCCAGTAAATGTCCCAAGAGACTGCTGGCACATGTTTGTATGCCATGGGTTGTACGTGTACTTACTGTATGTTGGCAAATGTTGTACACAATGTAGGCTACAAACGTATGCCACTGACCTTATGATTGTGTCTCTGTATACTAGCAAAATAATATAGAATCGGAAAACTAGACCCAGCGATGATTGGCTTTCCTCCATCTATTTTGTTTGTTCTTGCCCTGAAATAATGACACGCGGAACTATGTTTTATGAACGGAAGATTTTCAGGCAAATATCGGCTCCTCACCTGATTGGTTAATGGCAGTGGTGGCCGCTGTTACAGAGTCTAGTTGATAGGTAATCGACTAGCCGGACTGTTCCCCGGACTCCAGTTGTAGGGATTCGTACAATGCACAAACAAGGCTATTGAACCTGACATTGGTGTCTGTCGTTATTCCTTTATCTAACATACCATACTGAAACATGGTATCAGAAGTGACTCGGAAAACACAGGTTTGCTATTTTTGTAGCTAAGTACAGTATAGGCGCAGTTACGTTCCATATGCGAACACACGCCGTTTCCTACTCACAACACTGATCAACTTGTTGTTAGCTGCCTAGCTAGCATCACTACCTACGTCGATGACTGAAGGCAAAGAAATCTCATATTCCATCGCTATGGCAGCGAACATTCCGCCACCAAATCCCATGGTTCTCACAGGGGACTGGAATACTAATTGGGACAACTTCAGGGATGAATTCGAGGACTATGCGCTGGCGACCGGTCTACATGAGAAACCCAACGAGGTACAAGCAGCAACTCTGAGGAGTTTAATGGGCAGCGAATGCAGGCATATCTACCGGCACAATCTCACCCTCACAGCACGACAACAGTGAAGCAAAGGCTATATTGGATGCATTGGAGAATTACTTCAAACCCGCCAGAAACGTAATTTATGAGCGGTTCGTTTTCGGAAGCTGTAAACAGGAAGAGGGTGAGTCAGTACACAACTTTGTAACCCGTTTGAGAGAGAAATCCGCCACTTGTGAATACGGGGGATTGAAAGATGAATTGATTCGTGACGAAATAGTGCTGGGAATTGCAAATGAGGATATACGCTGGCGTCTACTGAGAGAGAGAGACTTAACAATTAGTAACTGCCATTGAAATGTGCAGCACTGCTGAAGTCACTGACATGAGAATGAGAGCAATGGAAATACGAAACCCCACGCTCCGACGTTGATACCGTTCACGCTGTTGCTAGGCAGACAATCAGACTAAACCAATCGAGGCAGAGCAATTCACCACGAACGGTGAACACAGAGAGCCCCGTAGCATGTAAATACTGTGGGAATACACACACACGTGGCAAAGAGCACTGCCCTGCCTACGGAAAACCATGCAGAGCTTGTGGAACTAATAATCATTTTGCAAAAGTGTGTCTCAAAAGCAAAAGAAGGGTGAGTGAGGGCAAGATTCACTGTGTTGATGATGTCATTCAATGTTCAGAGCTGAAAAGTGAAAGTGACATTTACATGCATGAATCCATTGGGGCTGTACACTCAAGAGGGAAGAAATGGTTTGTGACACTACGATTACACAACAAGCAACAACAATGTCAACTGGATTCTGGCACCTGACACACATCTATTGCCCAGCGATACTAGACTAAAGCTCTACTCAGGAGAGCTAATGAGCTCTATGGGCACCTTTGAGACCGAATGTGTTATTCGGGGACGCAAACACAAGCTGGAGTTTCAGATTGTAAAAACCAGTCAACATCCTCTCCTCTCAGGCTCTACATGCGAACGCCTGGGACTGATGCAGTTCACTGTACCAAATGACCTGCACATTGTGGATCATGTCCAGCATGGACCCCTGTCCAAAGAACAACTACTTAGCAGATATGACGATGTATTCAACATGCCCGTTGAATCTGTGCCTGGGGAGGTACACTTTGAAGTGGATGAGAGCATCACTCCAGTCCAGTGTGCTCCTCGCAATGTGCCCATTGCAATGAAAGTGGCTGTGAAGGCCCAGCTGGACAAGTATGAGTTCGATGGCCACATGACATCTGTGACTGAACCAACTGACTGGATCAGCAATATGGTCATAGTGAAAAAACCAGAGAAGCTGAGGGTCTGCATCGACCCAAAGCATCTGAACCAAGCACTGAAATGATCCCACTACATCATGCCGACACTAGAGGATGTCCTCTATAAGCTTCCCAAGGCCAGGATTTTCACCTTGGTGGATGCCCGAGATGCATTCCTTCAATGCAAGCTGGATGAAGAAAGCAGACTCATGACTACCTTCTGGACCCCCTGGGGTCGGAAACGCTGGCTCAAGCTCCCGTTTGGTGTCTCGGTGGTGCCTGAGATATACCAACGTAAGCAGCACGAGTTACTGGCTGGGCTCAAGGGCATTGAACCCATCGCAGATGATGTCCTGATCGTAGGCTGTGGTGAAGAAGCAGTACGCGACCACGATGTGAAGCTCCTGGCACTGATGGAGCGCTGCCGATCAGTTAAGCTTCGCCTTGGCCTGAAGAAGCTGCAGTTCAAGGTGAAAGACGTCCACTTCCAGTGCCACATTCTCTCGGCAAAAGGCCTGAAGCCGGACCCAGACAAGGTCAGAGCGATCCTCGACATGCCAAACCCGTCTGATGCAAAAGGAGTACAGCGTCTCATCGGCTTTGCAAACTATCTTGCAAAGTTCATGCCACACCTATCAGCAGTCTGTGAGCCTCTGCGCCGGTTGCTGGACGAGGCCGCAGTGCAGGAGATGAAATCTCTGACTTCATCCATGCCAGTGTTGCGCTACTACGACGTCATGAAGCCTGTCACAATCCAGAACGACTCCAGCCAAAGGGGACTTGGATGCTGCCTTATGCAGGAAGGCCAGCCCGTTGCATTTGCCTCGAGAGCGCTCACCCCCACCGAACAAAACTATGCACAAATTGAGAAAGAGTGCCTCAGCATCGTCTTCTCCTGCCAGCTATTCCATCACTACTTATATGGGCAAGACCTGGTCATCGCTGAAACTGACCACAAACCACTCATTGCCATATTCAGTAAACCTCTCCTCAACACGCCCTAGAGGCTTCAAAGCATGCTCCTGACTCTGCAAAACTACAGCCTGAAGGTCATTTACAAGCCAGGACCAGAGATGTACATCAGCGACACACTGAGCAGGGCAACAACACAATGTACAGGCAGAGGCACTGCCTATCAGCGGCAGGCCAACTGTTCGCTACAGCAGGAACAACAAGATGTTCAACAGATCAATCGGGCAGACTATTTAAACGTCACAGATCACCGCCTAGCCCAGATAAGGCAACACACTGACAAGGACGAACGCCTACAGTAACTGAAGTCCATGGCTCTCGCAGGTTGGCCATACATGAAAGAGGAGACACCTTTCACAGTGAGAGAATACTTGACCTTTCGAGATGAGATCAGCGTGCAAAATGGCATCTTGTTCAGAGGTCAGAAGGTCATTATTCCCAAATCACTACGTCCAGAGATGCTTACCCGCATACACTCCAGTCACGTTGGAGGTGATGCATGCTACCGCCAGGCTCGTGAAACATTATACTGGCCAAAGATGCAAGCAGAAATTAAAGGCTTTGTCAGCAACTGTACCACATGCAACGAGTACACTCATGAACAGCAAAAGGAAACCATGATGTCACACGAACTGCCCACAAGGGCCATGCAAATCGTCAGCATGGACTTATTCAGCCACAGACAAAAGGACTATCTTCTCATTGTTGATCACTACTCTGACTTTTGGGAAATTTAACTGCTCCCTGACTTGTCTGCAGAGACGGTCATAAAGCGCTGCAAGGCGCAGTTTGCAAGGCAAGGTCAGCCTGACAAGGTAATCACGGACAATGGCCCACAATTCACTGCACAGTTCAAGCGTTTCGCCTCAGAATGGGAGTTTGACCACGTGACCTCCTCTCCAAGACACCCAAAAGCAAATGGCAAGGCAGAATCAGCTGTCAAGATTGCAAAAAACCTGTTAAGCAGGGCCTTGCGCGACAGCAACGACCCATGGAAAACGATCTTACAGTGGAGGAACACACCCACTGAAAACATGGACAGCAGCCCAGCACAACGCCTTCTGTCCAGACGTCTGAAGACTACCATCCCCGTAGCTAACAAGCTACTTGAGCCCTGCGTCATGGTTGGCGTCACGGACAAACTGCGTCACAGAAAGCAGCTCGCTAAGTGCTTCTACGACCGGACTGCTCGGGACCTACCAGAGCTGGAGGTGGGTGAAACAATAAGGATGAAAACGCTGCCGGGAGACCACACAGGACTTTGGAGGCTGGGCACATGCCTGCAGAGAGTTGCACCACGTTCTTACCTGGTGGATGTTGGTGGCTCCCTCTATCGTCGCAATCGGGTGGATCTGCGCGTAGCAGAGCAGACAAACCAGAACACGCCATACACTCACCTAGATGAGCTGGATCACAGTCCAGGCCTAAGGGTAAGGGGTGCAGAATTGAGACATGGGCCAACTGAAGGTGAGGCTTCTACCCAAATCAAATCAAATCAAATTTATTTATATAGCCCTTCGTACATCAGCTGATATCTCAAAGTGCTGTACAGAAACCCAGCCTAAAACCCCAAACAGCAAACAATGCAGGTGTAAAAGCACGGTGGCTAGGAAAAACTCCCTAGAAAGGCCAAAACCTAGGAAGAAACCTAGAGAGGAACCGGGCTATGTGGGGTGGCCAGTCCTCTTCTGGCTGTGCCGGGTAGAGATTATAACAGAACATGACCAAGATGTTCAAATGTTCATAAATGACCAGCATGGTCAAATAATAATAAGGCAGAACAGTTGAAACTGGAGCAGCAGCACAGTCAGGTGGACTGGGGACAGCAAGGAGCCATCATGTCAGGTAGTCCTGGGGCACGGTCCTAGGGCTCAGGTCCTCCGAGAGAGAGAAAGAAAGAGAATTAGAGAGAGCATATGTGGGGTGGCCAGTCCTCTTCTGGCTGTGCCGGGTGGAGATTATAACAGAACGTGGCCAAGATGTTCAAATGTTCATAAATGACCAGCATGGTTGAATAATAGTAAGGCAGAACAGTTGAAACTGGAGCAGGAGCATGGCCAGGTGGACTGGGGACAGCAAGGAGTCCTCATGTCAGGTAGTCCTGGGACATGGTCCTAGGGCCCAGGCCAGTTGAAACTGGAGCAGCAGCATGGCCAGGTGGACTGGAGACAGCAAGGAGTCATCATGTCAGGTAGTCCTGGGGCATGGTCCTAGGGCTCAGGTCCTCCGAGAGAGAGAAAGAACGAGAGAAGGAGAGAATTAGAGAACGCACACTTAGATTCACACAGGACACCAAATAGGACAGGAGAAGTACTCCAGATAAACAAACTGACCCTAGCCCCCCGACACATAAACTACTGCAGCATAAATACTGGCTGAGACAGGCTGAGACAGGAGGGGTCAGGAGACACTGTGGCCCCATCCGAGGACACCCCCGGACAGGGCCAAACAGGAAGGATATAACCCCACCCACTTTGCCAAAGCACAGCCCCCACACCACTAGAGGGAAACCTACCCCACCAAGCTCTCCAGCTCGTGCCCCTAATCCTACCCCTGTCAGAGCCAATACTTACTCACGGGTGGGTCGGCTGTGCAAGCCACCAGACAGGCTTACTCTGTAAGCAAGGGACTGTTAACTTGCCCTTGGTTAATTAAAATCTATATTTGTTCTTAAATAATTAAATTGAAATTAAAAAAGGAAGATGACAACTGAAGTAAAAAAGAAAATGTAATGCTTTTTCTATTGTTAGGTGTGTTCCTCCACTGTTAAGAATTTAATGTTATGCCTTTATGTTTGCACGTTCTATTGAAAAGGATGATGTTACGGAGTCTAGTTGATAGGTAATCGACTAGCCGGACTGTTCCCCGGACTCCAGTTGTAGGGATTCGTACAATGCACAAACAAGGCTATTGAACCTGACATTGGTGTCTGTCGTTATTCCTTTATCTAACATATCATACTGAAACAGCCGCCAGCAATTTGCAGAAAGTAGAGCAAAGCTGAACTTTTTCTATCGCTCCGCTTGCAGCGTTCGCACCTCTCACCTTCCCACAATCCCCTGCTTATTGCTCCACGCGCTCCCGTTGAAAATGAATGGGGTCGGGACTTTGTCTGGCAAATCCGGAAGTGGTGGAAACCCTACGTAATGATTTCTGTGGGTAATGCTCGTTAGCTTTGGCCGATGCTCTTAGATGGCAATGCTTTGTGGCTAGTGTTGCTATCTACTTAATTAGCAGTGCTGAGGTGTGTTTGCTGCTATAACAATCACCTATTTAGCCTGGAAAAACACTCCTGTGTGTGGAGAGGAAAAGGAAATAGGGAAGTGTGAGTCACACATAGTCTACTCAGACTGAGACAATCTCTGGTCTTCTCTCATATGTAAACACATGCAGTACTAGAAGCCATAACTCTCGTTGACACACACATAACCATTGTCCTTCACTCTTCTTTCTGTGTCCATTCACCCCCCCCCCCTTTAACTGTTATAGTTGCACTAATCTCTTGTGACTGACTGTTAACATAATGTAAATTTAGTTAGTCAGATCCAGATGTATTGTCACCCTTGATAAAGATGAGAAAAAAAGAATGTATGAAGTACTGTCAATAATACAAATACTGAGCTATATTGTATTCCAAAAAAAAGGAAATTATATTATTTTATACTAATACAATTGCTCAGAGAGATTTTATTTAGCAAGTAATAAAAAACATGTGTTATTAAATACTCACTCGTTTTCAGCACCCTCCCCTTGAACCGCACTGAGCCGTTTTCTCAAATGTTTTATGAGATTGGAGAACACGTAGAGAGGGGTCGTATAGACCATTCCTTTCCAGATCCTTGATATCCTTCGGTCTGCACTTACAGACTACCCTCTTCAATTCAAACCACAGGTTTTCAATGGGTTTCAACTCTGTAGACGGAGATGACCATTGCAAAATGTTAATTCTGTGGCCAATTAACACATTTTCTGTGCGTATTTTGATGTGCACTTGGGGTTATTGTCTTGCTGGAAGATCCTCTTGTGGCCAAGCTTCTGCTTCCTGGCAGAGGCAGACAGGTTTTGGGCTAAAATGTTGTGGTACTTGGGGGAGTTCAAGCTGCTGTTGACCTTTAACAAGAGCCCCAGAGGAAGCAAAACAGCCCCAGAGCATCAAAGATCCACCACCACATTTTACAGTCAGTACGTGGTTCTTTTCTGCATATGCATCCTTCTTTCGATGCCAAACCTACCACTGGTTTGCATGGCCAAAGACCTCTGTTTTCGTGTGATCTGACCATAGCACCCGGTTCCAATCCAAGAGCCAATGTCGTTTAGAAAACTCCAGGTTTTTACATTTGTTGATTGCTCTCAATAAAGGACTTTTCTGGCAACCTTTCCAAAGTGCCTTTCGGCATGGAGGTGCCATCTAATTGTAGATTTGGAGACTTAGTGACCCGAAGATAACTATCTTCAATAGGCATACTATGCAATAACTACCTACAATTGCTCTTATATCCAAAAGCTAATAAGTCCACATTTAAACTGCTTCCTATCGACATGAAGTACAGATCTAAAAACCAACTGCGTTGAGGTCCCTGAACTCTCTTGAACTTGTCCATGCTATGCCAATTAGTTTACCAAACATCCCCTTCTAACTTGCATTAGCATCCAGGCTAGTGATCCCTCAGTGTGTTAGTGGACTGAGTTGTTCTCCAGTGCAACTGAGTAGTCTGCAGGGCTCAAGCTCCATTGTGGGTCAAACACAGAGCCCTCAAGATTCATCCGCCCATCCCTACTGAGCTCACACCATACCAGTTACACAACGGACCTGTGAAGACATGGAATAACACTCTCCGTCTTTCTCTCAGATTCATCTATCTCTGTCTCGTACACTCATTGCCCTCTCCTTTCACCTCTTTCTCTCTTTCCCGCTCTCCATTGCCCCCACAGTCACTGTGCCTCCATGTCAGTGCAACGAAGATCAACTGACCCCTTTCCCCTCCTCCCTCCCCTCTTGCTCTCAGAGTGAGAACATCAACATGACCAATGTATTTATCTTGCCTCCAGTCACTTTTAACCCTGTTTGCATGTACATACGTACAGATGTAGGACCTTAATTTGAGACAGTTTGCTACAGGAGGAAAATAAATCCCGCAGCAACATGATATGTGAATGATTATGTGGATTATAATTTATTGGTATTTTTGTAGGGGTTGATACATTTTTAAAGTCTGAAATTTCAAAGTGGAAATTACGAACTTCAGAAGCCTTTTTTTAAACCTCAAATACACTGAAAATTTAAAGTTAACTGGAATACAGAAAGTTCTCCTGCAACAAGGTGATCAAATTAAGATCCTACATCTGCTTCTCATTCACTTCAGTATCCCTGCACATTGTAATAATGGTACTGCCACTGGCCTGTATATAACTTGTATTCTTGTGTTTTTCTATATTATTACTTCAATTGTTGGGAAAGAGCTCGCAAGTAGAGGAGAGAGGGGTAAAGAGAGACACATGAGTAAGTTGTAGGAAGAGGTCAGCATTTCACTGTAGAGGAGAGAGGGGTAAAGAGAGACACATGAGTAAGTTGTAGGAAGAGGTCAGCATTTCACTGTAGAGGAGAGAGGGGTAAAGAGAGACACATGAGTAAGTTGTAGGAAGAGGTCAGCATTTCACTGTAGAGGAGAGAGGGGTAAAGAGAGACACATGAGTAAGTTGTAGGAAGAGGTCAGCATTTCACTGTAGAGGAGAGAGGGGTAAAGAGAGACACATGAGTAAGTTGTAGGAAGAGGTCAGCATTTCACTGTAGAGGAGAGAGGGGTAAAGAGAGACACATGAGTAAGTTGTAGGAAGAGGTCAGCATTTCACTGTAGAGGAGAGAGGGGTAAAGAGAGACACATGAGTAAGTTGTAGGAAGAGGTCAGCATTTCACTGTAGAGGAGAGAGGGGTAAAGAGAGACACATGAGTAAGTTGTAGGAAGAGGTCAGCATTTCACTGTAGAGGAGAGAGGGGTAAAGAGAGACACATGAGTAAGTTGTAGGAAGAGGTCAGTATTTCACTGTAGAGGAGAGAGGGGTAAAGAGAGACAAATGAGTAAGTTGCTCAACTTTGTTTCTAGGAAACCATACACAGAATATATCAGTTGACCAAATATTTAGGAAGAGGTCAGCATTTCATGGAGTCTATGAAGGAAAAGAAACACATTGAAAAAGTGGTAAGCAAGTTAGGTCCCAAAAAAACAGATCTTCACCAAGTCAAATTCTTGTATTGTGTTAAAGGTTTCATGATGCTTGTATTTGAACAAAACTAGATCATTTTAAGATTGTTCTATACAAAAGTTGGGGTTTCTATAATCTTCAATATGACCTCCTAAACCTGGAATGAAAGTGCATTCTTATAGCTGTGTGGGCTATTAGTCAAAGTGTTTGCCTTGGGGTTAGTTGATCCATTGGCCATGGGGTTAGTTGATCCATTGGCCATGGGGTAAGTTGATCCATTGGCCATGGGGTTAGTTGATCCATTGGCCATGGGGTAAGTTGATCCATTGGCCATGGGGTAAGTTGATCCATTGGCCATGGGGTAAGTTGATCCATTGGCCATGGGGTAAGTTGATCCATTGGCCATGGGGTTAGTTGATCCATTGGCCATGGGGTAAGTTGATCCATTGGCCATGGGGTAAGTTGATCCATTGGCCATGGGGTAAGTTGATCCATTGGCCATGGGGTTAGTTGATCCATTGGCCATGGGGTAAGTTGATCCATTGGCCATGGGGTAAGTTGATCCATTGGCCATGGGGTAAGTTGATCCATTGGCCATGGGGTTAGTTGATCCATTGGCCATGGGGTAAGTTGATCCATTGGCCATGGGGTAAGTTGATCCATTGGCCATGGGGTTAGTTGATCCATTGGCCATGGGGTAAGTTGATCCATTGGCCATGGGGTAAGTTGATCCATTGGCCATGGGGTAAGTTGATCCATTGGCCATGGGGTAAGTTGATCCATTGGCCATGGGGTAAGTTGATCCATTGGCCATGGGGTAAGTTGATCCATTGGCCATGGGGTAAGTTGATCCATTGGCCATGGGGTAAGTTGATCCATTGGCCATGGGGTTAGTTGATCCATTGGCCATGGGGTAAGTTGATCCATTGGCCATGGGGTAAGTTGATCCATTGGCCATGGGGTTAGTTGATCCATTGGCCATGGGGTAAGTTGATCCATTGGCCATGGGGTAAGTTGATCCATTGGCCATGGGGTTAGTTGATCCATTGGCCATGGGGTAAGTTGATCCATTGGCCATGGGGTAAGTTGATCCATTGGCCATGGGGTAAGTTGATCCATTGGCCATGGGGTAAGTTGATCCATTGGCCATGGGGTAAGTTGATCCATTGGCCATGGGGTAAGTTGATCCATTGGCCATGGGGTTAGTTGATCCATTGGCCATGGGGTAAGTTGATCCATTGGCCATGGGGTAAGTTGATCCATTGGCCATGGGGTTAGTTGATCCATTGGCCATGGGGTAAGTTGATCCATTGGCCATGGGGTAAGTTGATGCATTGGCCATGGGGTAAGTTGATCCATTGGCCATGGGGTAAGTTGATGCATTGGCCATGGGGTAAGTTGATGCATTGGCCATGGGGTAAGTTGATCCATTGGCCATGGGGTAAGTTGATCCATTGGCCATGGGGTAAGTTGATCCATTGGCCATGGGGTAAGTTGATCCATTGGCCATGGGGTAAGTTGAGCGAACGGTTGAGGCAGTGGCAAGTTGAGCAAATGTAAGTGATTTCTTCCCAGGTGCAATGCAAGGCATTATCACTGGGATATGAGGTAACAACAGGATATGACCTATGTTAAAAGTTTTTTTAAAGTACAAAGTGTTTGTTAGGTGTTAAGCTTGTGTTAAAAGATTATTAAAATGATTAGAAGACTAAAAGTGATTATGATATTGTTGAACTGTGTTTGAGAAATAAAGTTTGAGATGGTTTTAAAAAGGTAGCTGTATGATTTCATTCAGTACAGACGTTTGTAGGCGGCTTAACTTACCCTGTTCCGCAGCTCAACTCACCCAATACCACTTTTTTTGGACCAGCTATGTTTTCAGAACTGTTATGTTTACATGAATTCTAATCATTTCCAGGGATACACAACATCCTGAAATACACGCAGATATATTTGTTAGAAAGAATACTATATTTCTCTTGCTGAATGTCATTTTTAAAAAAAAGAATTGCTCAACACCCTACGGTTTTACACCTGCTGTATCCTGTGCATGTGACACTTGAAACCTTCTTGAGGAATTCACCAACCCTATGTTTGGCCATGCATGCATATATACAGTAACGACCTATAGCTTTCTCCTGTCCTCCCGTTCTACTGCTCTCTCACACACTCCATCTCTGTACTCAGCAGTCAGCACTATGTGAAATGTTTCATTGGGTGGGCGCGGGTCAGAGGTTATATCATTGAACCGGTAATACAGGAGTCAGAAGCTCTTACACCAGCCCCGAAGAGGAACCCTCTGAACCCTCCCTCAGTGCATGACTAATCGTTCTCTATCTCTATATCTCTGTCACTCTCTATCAATCAACATGTATATCTGTTATCTTTCTTGTCTTTTCCTTTGCTTCCCTCGACCCTCGTCCCCCTACCTCTCATCGAATTCTCGCTCACCAAATTGCCCACCTCGTCTCTCTTGTTTCGCTCTCCACAATTGTCCTTCACTCGACTTTCTATATCACTCTTTCTATACCCCTCCACTTCACTCTTTCTATACCCCTCCACTTCACTCTTTCTATACCCCTCCGCTTCACTCTTTCTATACCCCTCCACCTCACTCTTTCTATACCCCTCCACTTCACTCTTTCTATACCCCTCCACTTCACTCTTTCTATACCCCTCCACTTCACTCTTTCTCTCTCCTGTGTGTGAATGTAGCTTTCAAGGACTGACTCCTGGTAGTGTTTGATCTTGAGAGCTTAAAGAGAGAGAGAGAGAGAGCAGTGATTTGATGATTGCATGTCATGGCGTGTGGTATGCCGTGTGTACCATTGATTCCTATGTCAGGAGGGAGAGTGCTTGCGCCTGGCATGCAGGTGTCAGAATCAGACGCAGCCACAGAGGGGCTTTAATTCTGAAATCCCCAGACATCCCCCCAGCCCCGTGTGATCTATACAGAATGTCACTGCATTCTACGACTCTCACTAAGACGTATCATGGCATTTTAGTAAATGAGCTTTGGCACAGATAAAAGGAATAGGTAGACTGGATTATGGAAGAGACAGTTTGCTTTTGATGACTGGAGACAGTGGCTTATAGTGGAATGTTGTGCCAGTTCCATATATTGAACACATAATACCTAATTGTTATAATTGTTATGGGCGAACGCAGCAGGCATATGCTGCATCTGCATGCGGTATTAAACAGTCAACAGCCCTGAATTTCCATAGCCCCAATTTACCTGTGAGTCATTGCCTGTCAGTTGTCTGGAAATGAGAACTCTAACATACTGTGGTGTTAGAGGGCCACCTAGAGGGCCATCTTTCTAATTGTAAGTCGCTTTGGATACGAGCGTCTGCTAAATGACTAAAATAGAGCGCTAAATGCCTAAACTGGAGTGTGCTGTCTCTGATTTACTCTCGCGCTATCTCTCTCAGAACGATCTTCTTCACCCTAACCACTTAAGCTTCAAGATTGGTCACTCAACCGAGGCTGCTCTTCTCTGTGTAACGGAAGCTCCTCTCTCTCCTGTTCTCCTCCTCCTAAATCTATCCACTGCCTTCGACACCGTGAACCATCAGATCCTCCTCTCCACCCTCTCAGGGCTGGGCGTCTCAGGCTCTATTAGATCCTCCTCTCCACCCTCTCAGGGCTGGGCGTCTCAGGCTCTATCAGATCCTCCTCTCCACCCTCTCAGGGCTGGGCGTCTCAGGATCTATCAGATCCTCCTCCCCACCATCTCAGGGCTGGGCGTCTCAGGCTCTATCAGATCCTCCTCCCCACCATCTCAGGGCTGGGCGTCTCAGGCTCTATCAGATCCTCCTCTCCACCCTCTCAGACCTGGGCGTCTCAGGCTCTATTAGATCCTCCTCTCCACCCTCTCAGGGCTGGGCGTCTCAGAATCTATCAGATCCTCCTCTCCACCCTCTCAGGGCTGGGCGTCTCAGCTCCTACACACTCCTGCCAGGTGACGTGGGGAAGATTGGTGTCTGCACAATGTACTCTCACTACTGGCATCCCCCAGGGCTCAGTTCTAGGCCTCTTCTCTCTATACACCAAGTCACTCGGCTCCGTCATATCCTCCATATCCTCCATGGTCTCTCCTATCATTGCTATGCGGATGACACTCAACTACTTTTCTCCTTCCCCCTTCTGACACCCAGGTAGAGACACGCATCTCTGCGTGCCTGGCAGATATCTCAGCTTGTATGTTGGCCCACCACCTCAAGCTCAACATCAACAAAACAGAGCGGCTCTTCCTCCCGGGGAAGGCCTGCCTGATCCAAGACCTCTCCATCACAGTTGACAACTCCGTGGTGCACCCCTCCCAGAGTGCAAAGAACCTTGGCGTGACCCTTGACAACACCTTGTCGTTCTCTGCAAACAGCAAAGCAGTGACACGCTCCTGCAGATTCATGCTCTGCAACATCCGTAGAGTAAAACCCTACCTCACACAGGAAGCGGTGCAGGTCCTAATTCAGGCACTTCTTATCTCCCGTCAGGACAACTGCAACTCGCTGTTGGCTGGGCTCCCCGCTTTTGCCATCAAACCCCTGCAACTTACCCAGAACGCTGCGCCCCGCCTGGCTACAGAACACAATCCCAAATTCTCCCACTTCACCCCGCTCCTCCACACTCTCCACTAGCTTCAAGTCAAAGCTCACATTCACTCACCCCATCCCTCATTTTCGTGAACTTACACTTGCACATGACTCTTTTCCTCCTAACTCGCTCTGACTTTGCTAATAGCTACTTTATTGAGGAGAAATGTACTTACTATTTTACCTTTATTTAACTAGGCAAGTCAGTTAAGAACAAATTGTTATTTTCAAGGACAACCTAGGAACAGTGGGTTAACTGCCTGTTCAGGGGCAGAATGACAGATTTGTACATCAGCTCAGGGGTTTGAATTTGCAACCTTGCGGTTACTAGTCTAACACTCTAACCACTAGACTAGCCTACTATGACTGTGACATGTGGTTATCTCACCTACCCGAATGCACTAACTGTAAGTCACTCTGGATAAGAGTGTTTGCTAAATGACTAAATAATGATGTAAATCTAGTGGACACAGTTCGATAAGACTTCAATTTTCTCTGGTACTAAATTGGTGCCCTCTAGTGTTCACAGTTAGGTAATGCGTCTTCCTTCACTATATTTATTTGCTGAGGTGGAGAGAGCGTGGCTCTTTTGACTCCCTCTATCCATTTGTTCTACTTAAATCTCCTGTTCATACTTGCCATATTAGCACACCTACTGAAATATATTGCCCATAATCATGTCACTTCAACAGAACTTCAGATATGATGAAGATATGAGGAATTTGAGAATATATTCTGATACTTCTCTAATTGTGTGCTTCACTATTCCTGTTGGATCACTGAAATGAATAGGGATATTCTGTAGAATACAGACCTTTAACTGACCCCACCTCTCCCTCTCTATCCATCTCTCTGGGAGAAAATGTCTGTGACTCTAGCTGTGTATCATCTGTGTGTTCCCCTCAGGGGGTTATTAGGGAGGAATGTCCCCATTGTCAAGCACAATGTGACTGAACCGTAACCATCGTCAACACAACCTCCCTGCAGGTGACGCCTTCCTCCGTTTCCACTTCCACGTGACCGCAGATCCACCTTCTCTTTCTCTGTCTCTCGTTTTTGGTCTCTCTCGCTCTCCTCTCTCTCCCCCACCTTGTGCCCTCTGTCTCTCTCTACCTATAAACAACTACATCATCATCCCCCTCTCTCTCGTTCTCACTGTAGCACCCCATTCTCCTTATCTTTTATCAGGGAGTCATACTGAGACCAAAGTCTCTTATACAGATGAGCCCTGAATGAGATGAATTACAAATAAATCCACACATCAAAATATAAATGCAAATTGCAAGCAGAAAGAAAAACAGGGTCATAAAAAACAAAACACATTTATCGGAAGTCAGGTCCTCAGTCAGCTTCTTGAATCGCCCTACAGGCACCAGAACATCACATTTAAGAACATGTTGAAGATTGTTCCACAAATAAAGTGCAAGAAACACTTAAAGCTCATTTACTTAACCCCGTAGAGACCAAAGGAATTTCCAGAGTTAGCCATCCCCGAGACCGGGTGTGGTAACTAGTATGGCTAATGTTGAGTAAGTATGTTAGGGACAGTGGAACTTTTTTTGTAAAAGGGCATTATAAATGAATCAACCTATGTGTCATCAAAGAGGGCCAACCAACTTTCTGGTAGAGAATGCAGAGATGAACACTAAAATGGTCGCCTGTAATAAAGCGCAGTGCGCTATGATAACCTGCATCTAACGGATTTCATGAAGTAGCAGCTGTGTTCGGATAGAGGATGTCGCCATCGTCTAGGCCTGATGGGAACGTTGACTGAATCTGAATCTGCGTCCTACTATTTAGTGAGAGGCAGGAAGTATTTATATCGAAGAGGCACACTTTCATTCTCAGCTTCTTAAACTAACTCATCAATAGGATTTTTAAAAGGCAGCCTTTCATCTTTCCAGATGCCCAGATATTTGTAAGCACGATCAATATGAACACCATCCACAGTACACATGCATAAATCATCAGTTATTTGTATGCTCTCTATAGAACAACAAATACTTTGTTTTACCTGCATTCGATATTCATTTCAGGTCAGTAAAGTGTTTATGTAATGCAATAAAGGCAGATTGTAGTTCACATAGGGCCTGGTCAGCTGTGGGGGCAATAGCATACACAACAGTATCATCGGCATACAAGTTTAGGTTACATTTATTTTGACAGACGCGTCAATATCGTTCATGTGAACAATAAAAAGTACAGGACTCAGAATAGACCCCTGCTGGACGCCTTTCTTAATATCCAGGAAACCTGCTCTTTCTCTCACTTCATGTGCACTTTAACCTCTTGTCCTCTTCCCTCCGTCCATCTCATGATAATTCATGATCTTTTCTTCGAAAGCAGGGTACAGGACCACATAATCAACCCACTTATAATCAATCCACTTGACTGCATGATGATGTAGTGAACCACGATGAGCTTCACTGCCATAATGAAAAACTCTCAGTCATCATCATTCACGACATGTCCCTTGTCATTCTAAGAAATGCCCTTCATGTTAATTTGAGTGTGAGAACCTTCCGATTCTCAGTGGATTCTCAGAATTGAGGCAGTGTCTCTCTCACACAGTGTGGTCCCCTTGTGATTCACCAGTTCAGAACGTCTCAGTGCTTTCTGTGAGGAGAGGGAGAGGAGAGAGAGAGAGAGAGAGAGAGAGAGAGAGAGAGAGAGAGAGAGAGAGAGAGAGAGAGAAGAGGATGATGAGAGAGGGAACACGTCAGTCTTCTGTTGATTGATGAGTCAGAGGAGCTCAGAGTTCCGTGACCCTTGACCTTACCCTGCCATTAGCAGAACAGATGTGGGGGATGTGGGGTATGCCCCTTAACACCCCATAACCACTTGTTACTTTCCTATTGACTTCTCTCTCACAACAACCTTTACAAATTCAATCCAGTCCAGTCAAGTCCAGTCCTGTTCAGTACACTCTCTCTCTTTGACACTCTTGTCTGTCTTGTCTTGTCTTGTCTTGTCTTGTCTTGTCTTGTCTTGTCTTGTCTTGTCTTGTCTTGTCTTGTCTGTTGTCTTGTCTGTCTGTCTGTCTGTCTGTCTGTCTGTCTGTCTGTCTGTCTGTCTGTCTGTCTGTCTGTCTTTCACGGTTCTATTCCATGTCTAGTTTGGCTAATCAATGCGTTTTATTGCCACTCTAGAGAACACCCAGTGCATGATTGATATTACAACAAATCCACACAGTTTCTAACAGTGTGTAATCGCCTCTATGAACATGAATTTTCAGTCTTGTTCCAGTTGCCTTCCTAGCTCTCAGTTTGGCTGAAAAAGCCTGGTATTAGCAGGGGTTGGGGCCATACTGTTGGGCATCCCCTCCAATGCGCCAGGAAAAATGCCCCAGCTGCCCCTTTCTCTGTCACACTGACATACACAGATACACACGGGGACAGTCAAGGTATACTGGTGGCATAGCATATGAATATGGTGCATATACTGGTGGCATAGCATATGAATACGGTGCATATACTGGTGGCATAGCATATGAATATGGTGCATATACTGGTGGCATAGCATATGAATATGGTGCATATACTGGTGGCATAGCATATGAATATGGTGCATATACTGGTGGCATAGCATATGAATACGGTGCATATACTGGTGGCATAGCATATGAATACGGTGCATATACTGGTGGCATAGCATATGAATATGGTGCATATACTGGTGGCATAGCATATGAATATGGTGCATATACTGGTGGCATATCATATGAATACGGTGCATATACTGGTGGCATAGCATATGAATATGGTGCATATACTGGTGGCATAGCATATGAATACGGTGCATATATTGGTGGCATAGCATATGAATATGGTGCATATACTGGTGGCATAGCATATGAATATGGTGCATATACTGGTGGCATAGCATATGAATATGGTGCATATACTGGTGGCATAGCATATGAATACGGTGCATATACTGGTGGCATAGCATATGAATATGGTGCATATACTGGTGGCATAGCATATGAATATGGTGCATATACTGGTGGCATAGCATATGAATATGGTGCATATACTGGTGGCATAGCATATGAATACGGTGCATATACTGGTGGCATAGCATATGAATATGGTGCATATACTGGTGGCATAGCATATGAATATGGTGCATATACTGGTGGCATAGCATATGAATATGGTGCATATACTGGTGGCATAGCATATGAATACGGTGCATATACTGGTGGCATAGCATATGAATACGGTGCATATACTGGTGGCATAGCATATGAATATGGTGCATATACTGGTGGCATAGCATATGAATATGGTGCATATATTGGTGGCATAGCATATGAATACGGTGCATATACTGGTGGCATAGCATATGAATACGGTGCATATACTGGTGGCATAGCATATGAATACGGTGCATATATTGGTGGCATAGCATATGAATACGGTGCATATACTGGTGGCATAGCATATGAATACGGTGCATATATTGGTGGCATAGCATATGAATACGGTGCATATATTGGTGGCATAGCATATGAATACGGTGCATATATTGGTGGCATATGAATAGCATATATTGGTATAGAATGAACGGTGCATATATTGGTGGCATAGCATATGAATACGGTGCATATATTGGTGGCATAGCATATGAATACGGTGCATATATTGGTGGCATAGCATATGAATATGCATATTGGTGGCATAGCATATGAATACGGTGCATATATTGGTGGCATAGCATATGAATACGGTGCATATATTGGTGGCATAGGTGCATATATTGGTGGCATAGCATATGAATACGGTGCATATATTGGTGGCATAGCATATGATATATTGGTGGTAGCATATATGCATATTGGTGGCATAGCATATGAATACGGTGCATATATTGGTGGCATAGCATGAATGAATTGGTATAGCATATGGTGCATATATTGGTGGCATAGCATATGAATACGGTGCATATATTGGTGGCATAGCATATGAATACGGTGCATATATTGGTGGCATAGCATATGAATACGGTGCATATATTGGTGGCATAGCATATGAATACGGTGCATATATTGGTGGCATAGCTTATGAATACGGTGCATATATTGGTGGCATAGCATATGAATACGGTGCATATATTGGTGGCATAGCATATGAATACGGTGCATATACTGGTGGCATAGCATATGAATACGGTGCATATATTGGTGGCATAGCATATGAATATGGTGCATATATTGGTGGCATAGCATATGAATACGGTGCATATATTGGTGGCATAGCATATGAATACATATATTGGTGGGTGCATATATTGGTGGCATAGCATATCAATACGGTGCATATATTGGTGGCATAGCATATCAATACGGTGCATATATTGGTGGCATAGCATATGAATACGGTGCATATATTGGTGGCATAGCATATGAATACGGTGCATATATTGGTGGCATAGCATATCAATACGGTGCATATATTGGTGGCATAGCATATGAATACGGTGCATATATTGGTGGCATAGCATATGAATAGCATATGAATACGGTGCATATATTGGTGGCATAGCATATCAATACGGTGCATATATTGGTGGCATAGCATATGAATACGGTGCATATATTGGTGGCATAGCATATGAATACGGTGCATATACTGGTGG
This sequence comes from Oncorhynchus gorbuscha, assembly GCF_021184085.1. NCBI lineage: Eukaryota > Metazoa > Chordata > Actinopteri > Salmoniformes > Salmonidae > Oncorhynchus > Oncorhynchus gorbuscha. Next base: position 47,643,390 of record NC_060178.1, read on the forward strand.
CATAGCATATGAATACGGTGCATATATTGGTGGCATAGCATATCAATACGGTGCATATATTGGTGGCATAGCATATGAATACGGTGCATATATTGGTGGCATAGCATATGAATACGGTGCATATATTAGCATATGAATGTGCATATATTGGTGGCATAGCATATGAATATGATATATTGGTGGTGCATATATTGGTGGCATAGCATATGAATACGGTGCATATATTGGTGGCATAGCATATGAATACGGTGCATATATTGGTGGCATAGCATAGCATATGAATACGGTGCATATATTGGTGGCATAGCATATGAATACGGTGCATATATTGGTGGCATAGCATATGAATACGGTGCATATATTGGTGGCATAGCATATGAATACGGTGCATATATTGGTGGCATAGCATATGAATACGGTGCATATATTGGTGGCATAGCATATGAATACGGTGCATATATTGGTGGCATAGCATATGAATACGGTGCATATATTGGTGGCATAGCATATCAATACAGTGCATATATTGGTGGCATAGCTTATGAATACGGTGCATATATTGGTGGCATAGCATATCAATACGGTGCATATATTGGTGGCATAGCATATGCATAAGCATGTAATGAAATGCACACTAGAGCTTTTAAGGTAGTACTGATGGCTGGTGAATATACAGTGAAAGGCATGTCCTGGTGCATGCATGGATGGTATAGCTCATGCAGTTGAAGCTTTTAAGGTAGTACTGATGGCTGGTGAATATACAGTGAAAGGCATGTCCTGGTGCATGCATGGATGGTATAGCTCATGCAGTTTAAGCTCGTACTAATAGGCACGACACAGCACGTGCTAGTGCATTAATTACGTGTAGCAAGCTAGATGCGTGGATTACAGGTCTAGACATGTGCTCTTCCGATATGTGCAGTGCAGTATATATGCTATTGCTATGTACACTAGAAACGGTATTCCTATGTATCTAGTGGAGCATGGCAGATAATGGCTAGTAATGGGTATTATTCTCTCTGGACATGTGTGGCGGGGTGGACATGTATTACACAGAAACACAGTGGGATACACAACTCTATTCCCCCCTCTGTCATATGTGTCAGGGTGATAGTAGTGAGTCCTTTCCAGAGAATCCGCTCCAGGTCATAGTGTTTGCCCTCTGTTGTCAGAGAGAGCACAGCTCCTCACTCACCAGGGGGAGGAAGTGCTAGCTGGACTCACAGAGTGTGAAAGAGAGAGAGAGAGAGAGAGAGAGAGAGAGAGAGAGAGAGAGAGAGAGAGAGAGAGAGAGAGAGAGAGAGAGAGAGAGAGAGAGAGAGAGAGAGAGAGAGAGAGAGAGAGAGAGAGAGAGAGAGAGAGAGAGAACAAGAGAGGAGAGTCACGACTAAGTGTTGGATTTTGACATTGACCTCACTGCTGCAGTGTGTTTGATGGGTTAGTTGATGATTCTTTTTGGTTGTTTATGGTGTATGCTTGAATGTTGCATTTGTGACAGTGGAAGTTGGTTACTTTATACAGTCGGTGTTGTGTGAGTGATGTGTGTATGATGGTGATTTGGTGTGTGTGTGTTGATACGTGAGTTGTGTGTTGTCTGTGAGGCGTGTGTTTGATGGTGCTGGGTAACTGGGCTGTTGGGGCTATGTATCGGCGGTCGCCCTGTCACAGAAGCAGGGCCCACTTTGACTTTAGCGAGGACGTCGTCAAGGGACTCCATGCCTCCAGCCACACTCACAGGTCAGACCGATGATATACTGTACCTCTCTGCCTTCCCATCTCTCTCTCTCTCTCTCTCTCTCTCTCTCTCTCTCTCTCTCTCTGTCTCTGCATCTCTCGTTCTCCCTCTCTCTCTCGTCATTTACCTGCCTTTCTGTCCTTCTCCCTGTCTCTCTCTCAGATCTTTCTCTCGTGGTTCTTTGCTATTCTCATGTTCCGATTAGTGTGTGATGTGTTGCCAGTATGCTCATGTCATCTTTACAGTGCTTGTTGTGCTTGCTTTTCAGTCCTCACTCTCCCCTCTATGTGCCCCCCCCCCCGATACAGTCTCTAGCTATATCTCTGAAGTGGATTAGGAATATGAGTTTGTGTGTGTGAGGGAGGGAGGAGTGAGTGAGTGAATAATATAGCTTGAGTGTGTGGCATTTGGTTTGTTTACACTGTTGTGGTGTGAGTCTATATAGTAGGCAGTTCTGGACTACTGGTCTATCCAGATTCAGCTGTGCTGCTGTTACCTAAAGCTCACCTCCAGTACTGTCCCTGATGTAATGCAATTTCCTTAATGTAGCCCGCTGATAACGCAACTAAACACTCCCAGCAGGATGTGGACTAGCGCTCTACTGTTCCACTGTGCCTCTCAAATGTTTCATGTCACCCTCCTTGTCTATCCAAGCGACAGTTATTCTCTCCAACACCGCTCTGCAACTGCTTATGTTTATAACGTGCAAACACAGTATGCTCTACAAAGCCAATATTGCTTATGAAGAGTTATTTCTGTTTTGAATGGATTTGCATTGCAGAGATACACACATGACTCTTTCACGTGACTCTGACCAGGAGTCATGGTGAAATTGTAGATTGTTGTTGTGGCGAAGCAGAGAGAGGGGGCAGCAGGCAAGACGCGCATGGGTCCAACCCAGCCAGTTGAGTAGCAGGTAGCCTTGGCTGAGACTGGTTCCGTGGTCCCTCAGGCCTCTGGCTGCAGATATCTATGGATGTGTGGGCCACTGGGCTCCAGGGTAGTACAGGTTCAACCACAGCAGCAGCATTGGGTTCTGGCTGCAGGTCTCATGGTTAAGGAGTTTCTCCATAGCCACAGCAGCAGTACTGACCTGTTGAGACTCCAGCCAGACCAGAACCCACCTTTTAAGAACCAAGGTTTCCTGTGGAAAGTATTGTACAGTCAAGTCAGTGCATGTGGAAGTGGAAAGAACCACACAGTCAGATGTGTGTGTGTGTGTGTGTGTGTGTGTGTGTGTGTGTGTGTGTGTGTGTGTGTGTGTGTGTGTGTGTGTGTGTGTGTGTGTGTGTGTGTGTGTGTGTGTGTGTGTGTGTGTGTGTGTGTGTGTGTGTGTGTGTGTGTGTGTGTGTGTGTGTGTGTGTGTGTGTGCGTGTGCGTGCGTGCGTGTCTGACACGTGACAGGGATAGTTAGTATACACTTGTGCTTGTCTGTTCATGTGAGCACGTATCTGTGCGGAGTTTGTGTGTGTTGTGATACTGTGGTCTATCTGAGTCTGTGTGTGTTGTGATACTTTGGTCTATCTGAGTCTGTGTGTGTTGTGATACTTTGGTCTATCTGAGTCTGTGTGTGTTGTGATACTGTGGTCTATCTGAGTTTGCTTCTGCATACATCCTGTAGGAAGCCGTGTGCTGGTGATGGTGATGATGATGATGGTGATGATGGTGATGATGGTGACTATGACAACACAAGAATGAACAACATAGTGAGAAGTGGTTGTTGAATTACTACCAGGAGACTAGGGAACAAATCCTGTTTCGGACCACCTAGAGAGGTTTTCCCTTCACACACGTACGCACGATTAGACAGACAGACAGACAGACAGACAGACAGACAGACAGACAGACAGACAGACAGACAGACAGACAGACAGACAGACAGACAGACAGACAGACAGACAGACAGACAGACAGACAGACAGACAGACAGACAGACAGACAGACAGACAGACAGACAGACAGACAGACAGACAGACAGACAGACAGACAGACAGACAGACAGACAGACAGACAGACAGACAGACAGACAGACAGACAGACAGACAGACAGACAGACAGACAGACAGAGGAGTGAAGGCTAACTCAAAGCAGAGTTTAACCTAAGGGTAACTTGACTTTGTACACAGCCCATGGAATGAATGCCATTTAAATCAAGTTCTGTTTAGTTATGCAGCCAAGCCATGGAACACACTCTCTCGCCTGCTCTCCCACTCACTCCCTGCTCTCTCTCTCTCTCTCTCACTCTCACAAAATCATGTGACATAGTGAATTATGATCTGACACGGCTAACCGTACGTCTCTCACAATGAGGATGTCTGGAAGAGAGAGAAAGAGAGATGTAAATAAGAATGTTTTGTTTGTTGTTGTTTATTCAAAAGCGTCCTTTTATTTGCCTATATGACGGCTTTGCAACGTCATAGTTTCTAGATTCGCTTTGTTGGCCGCTTAAGTGTGCATTTGTAAATTCACTCTAAAGTGTCAAAGTGCACTCTGGGCATTCACAAATTCTGAGCGTTGTCATATTGTTTGTTTGTAAATTGAGTGTTCAGAGTGTTCAGAGTGTTCAGAGTGTACTGTCCGAGGAGTACAGCTGATACAATATTGTTTGTTTGTAAATTGAGTGTTCAGAGTGTACAGAGTGTTCAGAGTGTTCAGAGTGTTCAGAGTGTACAGAGTGTTCAGAGTGTTCAGAGTGTACACTGAACACTGGCCGAGGAGTACAGCTGATACGAGCGTTCTGACCGTTCTGACAATGGCAGCCTGGCACCCTAAAGGCTAAAGTTGGCTAGCTTGCTAGCTACTTCCAGGCACAAATGAGAGAACACGTCGCTCTAAACATTTTACTCGCCCTAGCAGAGTAAAGATCTTGGTTAGTTAATAACTGTGTAACTGGCAACAATTTCATGAAGTTTTTCAGCCGATGTTTAACCACACCTGTCATAACAACTGAGTTCAGGATGTTTGTAAATTCCTCAATTTTTGGGGCGCTCTGGCACTCACAAACCAGAGTGCTCTGAAATCGGAATAGATTGCTAGTGTGAAATTACTTCAACCGAATGTTCATTCTTGAGCATTTTCAGTGTGCTATCTCCAGATACTTCCACCTCATTTCTAATTCATCAACTGAATATGTTTCTGCTCACTACACTGCATCTCTTATCATGTCAAGGCCGAGCCCTTTATTCTGCCATCATCAAGGCCATGTCCATCAAACTGATGCAGAGCCATGGTGGTTGTATTGTAGCAGACGTGTGTCGTCTCTATTCTCTGACTCGGTCACGTGTGCAGAGTGTGGGCTGGACTGAGTTTGGGAACTGAACGCTCAATGCTCTTCCTTCCCACCACCAGAACCATGCAGGCCAGACTAGAGCTTTTGGAAAAACACACTGATTGGGAATTCCGAGGAATTGGCCCTTTTTTTGCCTCCAGTCCCAGGAAGTAGCCTGAAGGATTTGGCAAAGTTTACCACCAAAAAGAGTTGAGTGATGAAATGCAGTCACTACACCAGAAGTGATCAGTGCTTATGTTGTCCCTGGCTTGTCAGAACACTCAGCATGTTGAACTGTGTATGTCTGCTGTGTGTGTGTGTGTGTGCATGCTGTGTGCGTTTTGTCGTGTCTGACACCTCTGTGGCTGTTTTCCTCTCTGTGTTATAAAACTGCCGTCTCAGTCTGGCCGTGTAGACTGTGGTGCCATGGAGACAGACGCGTCCTGTTTATCCATGCAGCTCTAGTAGTAATTCCACAACAGGAAGTCTCAGTAAATAGGCCTTCTCAATGATTCCCTCGGTGTTTTCTGACTCCCATCTTACTGTACCTGGCTGAGAATGTGTACTAATTACTGCATGTGCGCATTTACTGTCTACATTACTGTCCACTGCTTTACTGAGAACATTTTTTATTTAAAATAATGTGTGTGTTGGTGAGATTTCTCTGCATATCATGATGACCCTTACAGAAAAACCACATGGATTTCACATGTAAACACGTGGAGTGTTCCAAAAACACTTCATATTATTTCTATTACCCCATACAGTACCAGTCAAAGGTTTGGACACACCTACTCTATGTACTATATACAGTACCAGTCAAAGGTTTGGACACACCTACTCTATGTCAAATCAAATCAAATCACATTTATTTATATAGCCCTTCGTACATCAGCTGATATCTCAAAGTGCTGTACAGAAACCCAGCCTAAAACCACAAACAGCAAACAATGCAGGTGTAAAAGCACGGTGGCTAGGAAAAACTCCCTAGAAAGGCCAAAACCTAGGAAGACACCTAGAGAGGAACCGGGCTATGTGGGGTGGCCAGTCCTCTTCTGGCTGTACCGGGTAGAGATTATAACAGAACATGACCAAGATGTTCAAATGTTCATAAATGACCAGCATGGTCAAATAATAATAAGGCAGAACAGTTGAAACTGGAGCAGCAGCACAGTCAGGTGGACTGGAGACAGCAAGGAGCCATCATGTCAGGTAGTCCTGGGGCACGGTCCTAGGGCTCAGGTCAGTTGAAACTGGAGCAGGAGCATGGCCAGGTGGACTGGGGACAGCAAGGAGTCCTCATGTCAGGTAGTCCTGGGACATGGTCCTAGGGCCCAGGCCAGTTGAAACTGGAGCAGCAGCATGGCCAGGTGGACTGGGGACAGCAAGGAGTCATCATGTCAGGTAGTCCTGGGGCATGGTCCTAGGGCTCAGGTCCTCCGAGAGAGAGAAGGAGAGAATTAGAGAACGCACACTTAGATTCACACAGGACACCGAATAGGACAGGAGAAGTACTCCAGATAAACAAACTGACCCTAGCCCCCCGACACATAAACTACTGCAGCATAAATACTGGAGGCTGAGACAGGAGGGGTCAGGAGACACTGTGGCCCCATCCAAGGACACCCCCGGACAGGGCCAAACAGGAAGGATATAACCCCACCCACTTTGCCAAAGCACAGCCCCCACACCACTAGAGGGAAATCTTCAACCACCAACTTACCATCCTGAGACAAGGCCGAGTATAGCCCACAAAGCTCTCCGACACGGTACAACCCAAGGGGGGGGGGGGGGGGACCCAGACAGGCCGACCACAACAGTGAGTCAACCCACCCAGGTGACGCACCCCCCCCAGGGACGGCACGAGAGAGCCCCAGCAAGCCAGTGACTCAGCCCCCGTAACAGGGTTAGAGGCAGAGAATCCCAGTGGAAAGAGGGGAACCGGCCAGGCAGAGACAGCAAGGGCGGTTCGTTGCTCCAGAGCCTTTCCGTTCACCTTCCCACTCCTGGGCCAGACTACACTCAATCATATGACCCACTGAAGAGATGAGTCTTCAGTAAAGACTTAAAGGTTGAGACCGAGTTTGCGTCTCTGACATGGGTAGGCATGGGTATGTACTATATACAGTACCAGTCAAAGGTTTGGACACACCTACTCTATGTACTATATACAGTACCAGTCAAAGGGTTGGACACACCTACTCTATGTACTATATACAGTACCAGTCAAAGGTTTGGACACACCTACTCTATGTACTATATACAGTACCAGTCAAAGGGTTGGACACACCTACTCTATGTACTATATACAGTACCAGTCAAAGGGTTGGACACACCTACTCTATGTACTATATACAGTACCAGTCAAAGGTTTGGACACACCTACTCATTCAAGGGTTTTCCTTTATTCGTACTATTTTCTACATTGTAGAATAAGAGAGAAGACATTAACACTATGAAATAACACATGGAATCATGTAGTAACCAAAAACGTGTTAAACAAATCTAAATATATTTTATATTTGAGATTCTTCAAAGTAGCCACCCTTTGCCTTGATGACAGCTTTGCACACTCTTGGCATTCTCTCAACCAGCTTCATGAGGTAGTCACCTGGAATCCATTTCAATTAACAGGTGTGCCTTGTTAAAAGTTCATTTGTGGAATTTCTTTCCTTCTTACTGTGTTTGAGCCAATCAGTTGTGTTGTGACAAGGTAGGGGTGGTACACAGAAGATTTGTATTTGGTTAAAGACCAAGTCCAGATTATGGCAAGAAAGCTCAAATTATCAAAGAGAAATGACAGTCCATCATTACTTTAAGACATGAAGGTCAGTCAATGTGGAACAAAAAGAACTTTGAAAGTTTCTTCATGTGAAGTCGCAAAAACCATCTAGAGCTATGATGAAACTGGCTCTCATGAGGACCGCCACAGGAAAAGGAAGACCCAGAGTTACCTCTGCTGCAGAGGATAAGTTCATAAGAGTTACCAGCATCAGAAATTGCAGCCCAAATAAATGCTTCACATTTCAAGTAACATACACATCTCAACATCAACTGTTCAGATGAGACTGTGAATCAGACCTTCATGGTAGAATTGCTGCAAAGAAACCACTACTAAAGAACACCAATAAGAAGAAGAGACTTGCTTGGGCCAAGAAACACGGGCAACAGATATTAGACTGATGGAAATCTGTCCTTTGGTCTGATGAGTCCAAATTTTAGATTTTTGGTTCCAACCGCCGTGTCTGTGAGATGCAGAGTAGGTGAACGGATGACCTCCGCATGTGTGGTTCCCACCGTGAAGCATGGAGGAGGAGGTGTGATGGTGTAGGTGCTTTGCTGATGACACTGTCAGTGATTTATTTAGAAAACCAAGGCACACTTAACCAGCATGGCTACCATAGCATTCTGCAGCGATACGCAATCCCATCTTGTTTGTGCTTAGTGGGACTATCTTTTGTTTTTCAACAGGACAGTGACCCAACACACCTTCAGGCTGTGTAAGGGCTATTTGACCAAGAAGGATCAGATTACCTGGCCTCCACAATCACCTGACCGCAACCCAATTGAGATGGTTTGGGATAAGTTGGACCGCAGAGCGAAGTAAAAGCAGCCAACAAGTGCTCAGCATGTGGGAACTCCTTCAAGACTGTTGGGAAAGCATTCCAGGGGAAGCTGGTTGAGAGAATGCTAATAGTGTGCAAAGCTTTCATCAAGGCAAAGGGTGACTATTTGAAAAATCTCAAATATACAATATATTTTGATTTAACACTTTTTTGGTTACTACATGATTCCATATGTGTTATTTCATAGTTTATGTCTTCACTATTATTCTACAATGTAGAAAATAGTAAAAAAATTAAGATAAACCCTGGAATGACTAGGTGTGTCCAAACTTTTGACTGGTACTGTCACGCCTTGGTCATTGTATCTTGTGTTTTGTTATATGTTTGGGTAGGCCAGGGTGTGACATGGGTTTATATGTTGTATTTCGTATTGGGGTTGTATTAATTGGGAGTGTGTATTATTAGGGGTGTGTCTAGTTAGGCTTGGCTGCCTGAGGCGATTCCTAATTGGAGTCAGCTGATTCTAGTTGTCTCGGATTGGGAACCGTATTTAGGTAGCCTGAGTGCGCGTTGTATTTCGTGGGTGATTGTACCTGTCTTAGTGTTAGTCACCAGATAGGCTGTATTAGTTTCATTCGTTTGTTGTTTTCTTCTTCTTCGTTATTTCATGTACTGTATTAGTTTCATTAAAAGTCATGAGTAACCTACAGGCTGCATTTCGGTCTGCCTCTCTTCTAACAGCAGACGAAGTTCATTACAGGTACTGTATATAGCATTCTGTTGGTGGCAAAAAAATAGAATAATTTAAATTGAAAAAGGCAAAAAAAATAATGAATTTTTCAATTTAAATGATTCTGTGTTGAATCAAGTGTTTTTATTATCAGTTCATAAACCATGTGCTCTGGAATCGGTACATCAAATGTCTTTCCATTTATTTAACAGTTTCATTTGACCTCAAATTACTGAGGTATATTTTCCTATTTATGCCAAATATTTTCAGCCAATTTGTATCTTTAATATATGGCAGACTACCAAGTTCCCTACCTTCTCCCTCTTCCACTTGCTTCCTCATTTTTGTGGTAACGTTGCAGTCGGTTGGTTATACGTTTGGATTAAACAGTCATTCCCAGATATTTTCAATAGCTGCATATGTGACAACTCCATTGTTTCTATTCATAATATCATTAATAAATATAATACCTTTTTTATTCCGTAAAGAATATTTTTGTTATTCATCAGTATATTTGAGTTTAGCAATAACATTTGTTCTAACTTCTCTCGAGGATGAAACTGAAATTGTAACTAGCTTTGTATGGTTTGTTACTTTAAACAAAATTTCATTTTCAATTAGTCGGAAACGAGAAGTTGTAATCTGTATGAAGGACAAAGGATGAGCCTTAATTAATAATCTACTGGAGAACCATTTTGGGTTTAAGTATAACTTCTGTGTGAGTGAAGCTTTTAGTGAGAGGTTTTAAGCTTTAATTTGTAATCATTTTATCCCCCCAAACTCATATTCGTTGTATAAATAGGCACGTTTAACTTTGTGGTTTAACATTACAAATAAAATGAAATATCTTTTGCTCGTACGATTTTAAAAAACGAGTCAACTGGAGTAGGCAGCGCCATTAGTAAGTAAGTCAACTGTGATTGGACCAACGAGATAATCAGCAGGCAGCGCCATTAGTAAGTAAGTCAACTGTGATTGGACCAACGAGTTAATCAATGTGATTTTTACATAGACAAGTATTCTGCAGGGGTCCAGATTGCGGATTTAAGATTGACACTTGTTTTTATCCCCTGGATTTCTTACACCTTGATGTTCATGTTGGATTTCATTTTTATAGCATTTCAATGCCCATAATAAATAGAAAAAGCTCAATACTTTGAGAAGTAACCATTATCTACACCTGAGTTTGCTGTACGTAACTTTAACCCGTTGTATAAGAGAATCACCTAAATTAAAGTAATCCAGGCATTTATATTTAAATTATAGTCGTACTTTATCAAACGCCTTTTCAAAATCTGCTATGAAGATCAGATCTGGTATCTTTGATGTTTCATAATGTTCAATTGTTTTTTAATTGTCGTATATTATCTCCAATATATCGTCCACGTAAAAAACCTGTCTGATCAGGATGAACAATATCTGGTAAAACCTTTTTTAGTCTGTGTACTACGCATTTCGCCAGGATTTTCGCATCACAACATTGAACATTTAAGAGGCCTCCAGTTTTTAAAAATTGGACTGGATCTTTATACTTACCACCTGAGTCCTGTTCCAGTAGTAATGAAATCATACCTTCTTGTTGCGTACCTGAAAGTCTACCATTTGTATAAGAGTAATTAAAACATGCTAATAATGGGTCTTTGAGTACGTAAAAAAAAGGTCTGATATACCTCTACTGGTATACCGTCAATCTCAGGTTCTCCCCAATGAGAGGTGGGTGTGGAGTCAGGCGCAGGAGGAGGTGAATGTAAAGAAAGGGCATTTATTTTACAAGGAACAGGACCACAACGACCTGTTCAACAGAACACACAAAACCGCAACCCAAACAAATGACAGTAAATGAAACAATCCCGCACAAAACCAAGAGGGTACGGCGAGATTAAAATACCCAACTAATTAACCAAAATGGGACACAGGTGAACGACAAAACAGACAAAACCAAATGAAACGGAAAAAGGATCGGTGGCAGCTAGTAGACCGAGCGCCGCCCGAACAGGGAGGGGAGCCAACTTCGGTGGAAGTCGTGACAGTCAAGCCCTGGTGGTTTTCCAGAATTAAATATTTTTTTTTTTTATTGCTTCAAAAAGTTCCTCCTCTGTAAGTTGGCCTTCACACAGGTCTTTCTGTAAATGTGTTAATTTGACATTATTATTATTATTATTATTATTATTATTATTAGGAAAGAAGTCCTTACAGTTGACATCATTCAGTGGAAATGGATGAGATTGAAAAGAAAACATATGCTTAAAATATTTTGCTTCCCCTTTCAACATAGAATTTGGTGAATCATGGATGACTCCGATCATTTGTAACGAGTTTCCGTAAATTATTTTTGGTAGCATTTCTACGTTGAAGATTCAATGTAGTGCATTTAAAAAATAAAATCCATCCAATTCGTTTTATTGATCTTCTTGAATAAGTAACTCCCATTCTTTTTCTTTCTCCTCTAACCTATTTTGTACCTTTATAGGACAGTTGTCATTACCATCTACCTGCTCTGTTACTTCCTCTATTTCCATTGTTAGTCTAATCTCTTTTGACCACAACCACTTTTGTTTTAATGAGTATAGTATTGGATGGCTTTTAAAAGTACATTTAAAAGTGTCCCATACAAGAAGGGGATCCGCTGTACCTATGTTGTGCAGAAAAAAAAGTAAATTATGAATGATTTTGTCTTAGTTAAGAACAAATTGTGATCCAATAGGTTTTGATTCAATTTCTAAGTAAATTCTGTAAGAGTTATATGGAGGCCAAATAGATGATGGTCTGATCGCATTCGGTCTCCTATTAATACTTTAATTTAAAAAAAATTGATGCCAGCATGATGTCCATAGCCCTTCAGTCATTCCCCAATCCCCATGTTTCATGAGCTAAACAGACTTAACTTGACATTGCCCACTGTCTTCGCTCAGTGCTAGGGAGTCTTGTTTGCTCTCTCCTTGCACTCTCTCGATGTCATTTTCTTAGTCTCTCTTGTTACTGTCTTTCAGTCAATTCATGTCCCCGAATGATCTCCCTCCTACTTGACTTTTCACTCACTTCCTGACTCTCCTCTATTCTCACTCTTGCTCCCTCTATATCGCTCCCCATTTCCATGGTATATCCCCCCCATCAAGACTGTTGTTAAGGCGGGATGATTCAGCTGCATCATGGGGGAAGGATGTACTGTATAAGTCACACAGAGGTCATTGGGATCACTTCCTGGTTGTTTTTGCAGAACAGAGACAATACAGTACTTAATACTTACTGGAAATGATGGTTTCTACTGTACACCGTTTCTCCTCATCCTCACTTCTCTGAAATGAGAGCATAGGTTGAGCTATAATTCTGGTCCAGTTTTTCCTGGTCAGGTTTTCCTGGTCAGGTCACATATTAAGCTAAAACTGTCAACTCCCCCTTTCACTGTCAGGTTGGCATCCACCATGTTGCATTAATGTATACATTCCAGTGGCAATTGAACTGTTATTCCCTACTCAGGCTCCCAGAGCTGATTTAACCATGGATGTTTCATGTTTCTGTCACATCCACGTCAATGTACTCCATGACCATTCTGAGCCTTTCAGCAGAGGCTCACACATCGGACTCTACCAATCATAGCCAGGCTTCCTGGTTGTGGTGTAATCCTGACCCCTTCATTCCTCAAAGCTCATCATTTAATCCCTGCAGTAAGGGATTTTGCTTCTGCTTGTGTATATCAGCCAACGTGTTTGATAAATAGTTCCTTCTTCTATCTCTCTAGTCAGAAAACAGGAATCGTGGGAATGATGGATGGAGGAAATGGTACAAAACGTTCTCGCTCGCTCTCTCGCTCTCGCTCTCTCTCGCTCTCTCGCTCTCTCGCTCTCTCTCTCGCTTCTGTGAAAGACTCCACACTTTGTTGTTCAGGCAGCCTTATGGCTCAGTCAGCCTGATGTCCATCTTGGACTGATATTTTGGGGTAATAGGGCAGGCTTAATTCTATATGTTCTCACTTTGATTAGGAAAAGAGATGTACAGTGCCTTCGTAAAGTATTCAGACCCCTTGACTTTTTACACATTTTGTTAGGATACAGCCTTCTTTTAAAATGTATTACATAGTTTTTTCCCTCATCAATCTACACACAATTCCCCATAATGACAAATCCATTTTTGCTCATTTATAAAAATGAAATAAAAACTGAAATATCACATATACATAGGTATTCAGACCTTTTACTCAGTACTTTGTTGAAGCACCTTTGGCAGCGATTACAGCCTCAAGTCAGGTTGAATGGGGATCGTTGCTGCACAACTATTTTCAGGTCTCTCCAGAGATGTTAGATCGGGTTCATGTCTGGGCTCTGGCTGGGCCACTCAAAGACATTCAGAGACTTGTCCAGAAGCCACTCCTGCGTTGTCTTGGATGTGTGCTTAGGGTCATTGTCCTGCTGCTGAAAAACATCCCCACAGCATGATGCTGCAACCACCATGCTTCACCGTAGGGATGGTGCCAGTTTTCCTCCAGACATGACGCTTGGCATTCAGGCCAAATAGTTCAATCTTGGTTTCATCAGACCAGAGAATCTTGTTTCTCATGGTCTGAGAGTCCTTTAGGTGCAAAGCTCCAATTAGGCTGTCATGTGCATTTTAGTGAGGAGTGGCTTCCGTCTGGCCACTCTAGCATAAAGGTCTGATTGGTGGGGTGCTGCAGAGATGGTTGTCCTTCTGGAAGGTTCTCCCATCTCCACAGATGAACTCTGTCAGAGTAACCATCAGGTTCTTGGTCACCTCCCTGACCAAGGCCCTTCTCCTCCGATTGCTCAGTTTGGTCGGGAGGCCAGCTCTAGAAAGAGTTTTGTGGTTCCAAACTTCTTCCATTTAAGAATGATGGAGGCCACTGTGTTCTTGGGGACCTTCAATGCTCCAGAAATGTTTTGGTACCCTTCCCCAGATCTGTGACTCAAGATAGTTCTGTCTCGGAGCTCTACGGACAATTCCTTTGACCTCATGGCTTGGTTTTTGCTCTGACATGTACTGTCAACGGTGGGACCTCATATAGACAGGTGTGTGCCTTTCCAAATCATGTCCAATCTATTGAATTTACCACAGGTGGAGTTGTCGAAAAATCTCAAAGATGATCAATGGAAACAGGATGCACCTGAGCTCAATTTTGAGTCTCATAGCAAAGGTTCTGAATACTTATGTAAATAAGGTATTTCAGTTTTTTTTTACATTTGCAAAAGAATTCAAAAACCTGTTTTCACTTTGTTATTATGGGGCATTTTGTGTAGATTGTAATGCATTTTTGAATATGGCTGAAAAGTAACAAAATGTGGAAAAAAGTCAAGGTTCTGAATACTTCCCGAAGGCTCTGTATCTATGTGAGTGAGGAAGGTCCTATACAATGTGCAAATTCCAGTGATGCTGTGGTTAGGAAGGAAATGCTTAGTGAAGGGGCCTAGTAGTAGTTTACATGTAGTTTACATGTCACAGGACATTGGCAAGCCTTGTGGCTACAGTTGAATGGAGTCCTTTTCAGGATTTACACATGGGGAACATTTGTTAGCAGAGTCCAAAATGATTATATATATATATATAATTCTGTCATTTACATGACATAAGGCATTCACTGAATTGTTTTTCACACCTCGCAAATGATCGAAATGAGTGGATACTCTGACACAAATTGAGATCAATCTTTTATTGAATACAACTAGCGACTTTTTACTTGTTCTTCCGACTTTTTACTTGTGTCAGAGATCTGTATATTATATATTGCATATATACAGTTGAAGTCGGAAGTTTACATACACCTTAGCTAAATACATTTAAACTCAGTTGTTCGCAATTCCTGACATTTAATCCGAGTAAAAATTCCCTGTCTTAGGTCAGTTAGGATCACCACTTTATTTTAAGAATGTGAAATGTCAGAATAATGGTTGAGAGAATGATTTATTTCAACTTGTATTTATTTCATCACATTCCCAGTGGGTCAGAAGTTTACATACACTCAATTAGTATTTGGTAGCATTGCCTTTAGATAGTTTAAATTGGGTCAAAGGTTTCGTGTAGCCTCCCACAGGCTTCCTACAATACGTTGGGTGAATTTTGGCCCATTCCTCCTCACAGAGCTGGTGTAACTGAGTCAGGTTTGTAGGCCTCCTTGCTCGTACACGCTTTTTCAGTTCTGCCCACAAATGTTCTATAGGATTAAGGTCGGGGCTTTGTCATGGCCACACCAATACATTGACTTTGTTGTCCTTAAGCAGTTTTGACACAACTTTGGAAGTATGCTTGGGGTCATTGTCCATTTGGAAGACTCATTTGCAACCAAGCTTTAACTGACTGATGTCTTGAGATGTTGCTTCAATATATCCACATAATATTCTTTCCTCATGATGCCATCTATTTTGTGAAGTGCACCAGTCCCTTCTGCAGCAAAGCACCCCCACAACATGATGCTGCCACCTCTGTGCTTCACGGTTGGGATGGTGTTCTTTGGCTTGCAAGCCTCCCTCATTTTTCTCCAAAAAATAACGATGGTCATTATGGCCAAACAGTTCTATTTTTGGTTCATCAGACCAGAGGACATTTCTCCAAAAAGTACGATCTTTGTCCCCATGTGCAGTTGCAAACTGTAGTCTGGCTTTTTTTATGGCGGGTTCGAAGCAGTGGCTTCTTCCTTGCTGAGCGGCCTTTCGGTTATGTTGATATAGGACTTGTTTTACTGTGGATATAGATACTTTTGTACCTGTTTCCTCCAGCATCTTCACAAGGTCCTTTGCTGTTGTTCTGGGATTGATTTGCACTTTTCGCACCAAAGTACCTTCATCTCTAGGAGACAGAACATGTCTCCTTCCTGAGTGGTATGACTGCTGGTTGGTCCCATGGTGTTTATACTATTGTTTGTATAGATGAACATGTCTCCTTCCTGAGCGGTATGACGGCTGCTTGGTCCCATGGTGTTTATACTATTGTTTGTATAGATGAACATGTCTCCTTCCTGAGCGGTATGACGGCTGCTTGGTCCCATGGTGTTTATACTATTGTTTGTATAGATGAACATGTCTCCTTCCTGAGCGGTATGACGGCTGCTTGGTCCCATGGTGTTTATACTATTGTTTGTACAGATGAACATGTCTCCTTCCTGAGCGGTCCCGTGGTCCCATGGTGTTTATACTATTGTTTGTATAGATGAACATGTCTCCTTCCTGAGCGGTATGACGGCTGCTTGGTCCCATGGTGTTTATACTATTGTTTGTATAGATGAACATGTCTCCTTCCTGAGCGGTATGACGGCTGCGTGGTCCCATGGTGTTTATACTATTGTTTGTATAGATGAACATGTCTCCTTCCTGAGCGGTATGACGGCTGCTTGGTCCCATGGTGTTTATACTATTGTTTGTATAGATGAACATGTCTCCTTCCTGAGCGGTATGACGGCTGCGTGGTCCCATGGTGTTTATACTATTGTTTGTATAGATGAACATGTCTCCTTCCTGAGCGGTATTATGGCTGCGTGGTCCCATGGTGTTTATACTATTGTTTGTATAGATGAACATGTCTCCTTCCTGAGCGGTATTTATAGATGAACATGTCTCCTTCCTGAGCGGTATGACGGCTGCTTGGTCCCATGGTGTTTATACTATTGTTTGTATAGATGAACATGTCTCCTTCCCGGTATGACGGCTGCTTGGTCCCATGGTGTTTATACTATTGTTTGTATAGATGAACATGTCTCCTTCCTGAGCTGGCTGCGTGGTCCCATGGTGTTTATACTATTGTTTGTATAGATGAACATGTCTCCTTCCTGAGCGGTATGACGGCTGCTTGGTCCCATGGTGTTTATACTATTGTTTGTATAGATGAACATGTCTCCTTCCTGAGCGGTATTATGGCTGCGTGGTCCCATGGTGTTTATACTATTGTTTGTATAGATGAACATGTCTCCTTCCTGAGCGGTATTATGGCTGCGTGGTCCCATGGTGTTTATACTATTGTTTGTATAGATGAACATGTCTCCTTCCTGAGCGGTATTATGGCTGCGTGGTCCCATGGTGTTTATACTATTGTTTGTATAGATGAACATGTCTCCTTCCTGAGCGGTATGACGGCTGCTTGGTCCCATGGTGTTTATACTATTGTTTGTATAGATGAACATGTCTCCTTCCTGAGCGGTATTATGGCTGCGTGGTCCCATGGTGTTTATACTATTGTTTGTATAGATGAACATGTCTCCTTCCTGTATTATGGCTGCGTGGTCCCATGGTGTTTATACTATTGTTTGTATAGATGAACATGTCTCCTTCCTGGCTGACGGCTGCTTGGTCCCATGGTGTTTATACTATTGTTTGTATAGATGAACATGTCTCCTTCCTGAGCGGTATTATGGCTGCGTGGTCCCATGGTGTTTATACTATTGTTTGTATAGATGAACATGTCTCCTTCCTGAGCGGTATTATGGCTGCGTGGTCCCATGGTGTTTATACTATTGTTTGTATAGATGAACATGTCTCCTTCCTGAGCGGTATGACGGCTGCTTGGTCCCATGGTGTTTATACTATTGTTTGTATAGATGAACATGTCTCCTTCCTGAGCGGTATTATGGCTGCGTGGATGGTGTTTATACTATTGTTTGTATAGATGAACATGTCTCCTTCCTGAGCGGTATTATGGCTGCGTGGTCCCATGGTGTTTATACTATTGTTTGTATAGATGAACATGTCTCCTTCCTGAGCGGTATTATGGCTGCGTGGTCCCATGGTGTTTATACTATTGTTTGTTTATCCTATTATTTGGTCCCATGGTGTTTATACTATTGTTTGTATAGATGAACATGTCTCCTTCCTGAGCGGTATGACGGCTGCTTGGTCCCATGGTGTTTATACTATTGTTTGTACAGATGAACATGGTTCCTTCAGGTGTTTGGATTTTTTTACTCAGGTCTTGGTTGATTTATTTTTATTTTCCCATGATGTCAAGCAAAGAGGCTCTGAGTTTGAAGGTAGGCCTTGAAATACATCCACAGGTACACCTCAATTTGACTCAAATTATGTAAATTGGTCTATCAGAAGCTTCTAAAGCCATGACATCATTTTCTCTAATTTTCCAAGCTGTTTAAAGGCACAGTCAACTTCGTGTATGTAGACTTCTGACCCACTGGAATTGTGGTACAGTGAATTATAAGTGAAATAATCTGTCTATGAACAATTGTTGGACAAATGACTTGTGTCGTGCACAAAGTAGATGTCCTAACCGACTTGCCAAAACTATAGTTTGTTAACAAGAAATTTGTGGAGTGGTTGAAAATTAGTTTTAATGACTCTAACCTAAGTGTATGTAAACTTCCGAATTCAACTGTATATTGCATCCTAATATTATACAATCTGTGTGTCGCTTCATTGGCCTGGGCTATTGTTTGTTTGAATTCAAGACCATTTTTTATTAAAAGTATGAATTTCAGCAACCTGTGGAAGAGCCGCAATTCTATGGGACAAACATAGGTAGGGGTAAGCATTTTTAGAATTGGCGTTTTTACATGTATCGACTCAATGTTTTCAGCTAATCGTGCGACCAGTTATCAATACTTAACTCTGCCTCGATATAAGAGAACGGAGTTAAACTTTCCTCACCTAGAGTGTAGGTGATCACATTGCCCCGTACTGTCCAAACAGAGTTGACATTTTGCTTACTGTTTACTTAATAAGGGGGTAGTGGGAGTGAAAGCCATGTGTTTCAGATGCCCTACAGTATAGTGCCAAAGCCTTAGCCTCAGTACACTTATGTAATTCTTTCATAAGATTACTTATCACTAATACCGCAAACACTGGGCCCAGCACAGCCTGCTGTGTGTGTCCTGTTGTTTTCATCAGAGGTCAGCCCTGAGGTGTGTGTTTTGATCTTCTGTTAATCTCTGAGTGGTTGTTTTGGTCCCTGTACAGGGTCCGCGGAGAGGAAGTGTTATCCACTCTGTCAATTTCGGTCATACAGTACAATTTCAAAGTTAAAGCGCTTGTCTTTTTTTGAAATTGAGCTCCAATTTTACTGCTGGCAATGTCCTAAACATTACCCTGCCATAGAGGACAGGCCTTCTGACACAAACACACGCGCGTGCGCACATATTCACACGTTACTGTGTCCTCCTCCCATCAGGCCCTATCCAGATCACATGCATCAGTGGCCCCAGGCTTGGTTTCCTGAATCAGGTGGTGGTTTTATTTAATTATTTATCTTCTCTGAACTCTGATTGGCGGTCTTTCAAATGTGTGCGTGTGTTTGTGAGAGTTTCAGAAGACCTCTGCCCTCCTCTCCGCTGAGCCTCCTGCAGCGAGGAGTAACAGAGGTCACCACTCGTTTCCCCCTCTTCCCCGTTGTCTCCCACTTGCTGCCTGGGAAAACCTTGAGACTTTTCAGAAGATATCTCTCCCGGGAATGTTGGTCAAGATCCCTCTCTCTTTTCCTCAAACCCCTATCAGTGGCGGAAAAAGTACTCAATTGTCATACTTGGGTAAAAGTAAAGATACATTAATATAAAATTACTAGTAAAAGTGAAAGTCACCAAGTTAATTTTACTTCTGTAAAAGTCTAAACGTATTCTGTTTTAAATATACTTGTATCAAAAGTAGATGAAATTGTAAAAGTATAAATAATTACAAATTACTTCTATTAGGCAGTCCAAACGGCAGAATTGTATTTTTTTATTTTTTAGTTTACAGATAGTCAAGGGCACACTCCAACACTCAGACATAATTTACAAATTAAGCATGTGTGGTTAGTGAATCTGCCAGATAAGAGGAAGTAGGGATGACCAAGGATGTTCTCTTGATAAGTATGTGAATTTAACCATTTTCCTATCCTGTTACGCATTCAAAATGTAACGAGTACTTTTGGGTGTCAGGGAAAATGTATGGAGTAAAAAGTACATTATTTTCTTTAGGAATGTAGTGAAGTAAAAGTAAAAGTTGTCAAATATAAATAGTAAAGTAAAGAGAACCCCAAAAACGACTTAAGTATTGCTTTAAAGTATTTTTACGTAGGTACTTTACACCACTGACCTCCTACCCTGATTGGAATAGCAACGTCTATGTCATAATTTCTTTCTTTTTTTCCAGTTTGTGTCAGTTAGACCTATAGTTTCACGATGTGTCACTATCCTGTCCATGACTGATGAAACCAATGATTGGCATTCCATTAAAAAGAGTGTCAGTGTATTGTCATCCATGCTCGTGCTCTTTGTCATGGGTATGTTAGGTCATCTACGTATTGTAGTCTAGACTTTTGTCAAGACCTTGAAACTTTTAGATTTAGATCAACTTTTATTTCCCAAAGGAACATATTCATTTGTGGTGTCAGTGAGTTGCACATAATATTATATAATAATATATGCCATTTAGCAGACGCTTTTATCCAAAGCGACTTAGTCATGTGTGCATACATTCTACGTATGGGTGGTCCCGGGAATCGAACCCACTACCCTGGCGTTACAAGCGCCATGCTCTACCAACTGAGCTACAGAAGGACCATACACATACAAGGACAGGCAGGCGCTCAGGCTTCTGTTCTGTACCTGGCCTGTAAGGTGGAAAGTATTAAAAATCCCATTTAGGAGACACTTTTATCCAAAGCAACTTGCAGGATCGAACCCTCAACCCTTGGTGTTGCAAGCACCCTATTCTACCGACTGAGCCACAAAGGACCAGTAGAAAACATGTAGTAATTGTGTTACTAACATTGTTGCCTCTGTGTTGTGTTGCAGCTTTGATGTGGAGAATGGCCCTTCAGCCAGCTGTAGTCCGTTGGACCCCTCGGCCTCTCCCGGGTCAGGCCTGGTTCTACACACCAATTTCCCCGGACACAACCAACGCAGAGAGTCCTTCCTGTACCGCTCAGATAGCGACTATGACCTCTCGCCCAAGTCCATGTCCCGCAACTCATCCATTGCATCTGAACTGTATGTTTTCATACACACACACACACACACACACACACACACACACACACACACACACACACACACACACACACACACACACACACACACACACCATGAAGTGATCTGAATATGTGTTCCATTGTGTTTGATTCATGTCCCCTGGTACAGAGGTACATCACATGACACCCGTTTCTACGGAAAGTACTACCACTAATAGTGATGAGTGGAAAAAGTGCTCCAAAAGAGGCTAATTTGTAACCGAAATGACCAAATATAATGACAGATTCAGCCGATGATAGAAAAATCTTAAAGACTCCAGAAACAGAGCAGTTGAAAGAAGTGGAATGTCCTTTAACAAGGAACATCCAGTGTTTGACCTAACAACATTACATTCCAGTTGAACAAGTATTACTTACTTGCACATTACTTCCTCTTTTACCTAAGTGAATTCTGGGGATATTTAGTCACGTCAGAGTGTAACTGGCTCTTATTGCTTAACGTCTGTCTGTCACGAAGTCCTATTTTGGCACTGATGCACCAATGGGCCTATCATGCAAACGGCCATTTGAGCTCTGATCTGATTGTGATTTGGCTGTGGAGTCGGTCGGTTGCAAGATGCCTATTTGGTCTCCATGGCTGAACTACAGGCACAGTTTAGGGAATTGGGACTTGGCCCAGTAACTAACTTGGCACATACTTTGATAATGACTACCTCCTTAGATGTGGTTTAAAGTAACATTCTTGCCCCTGGTGTTGAACCAATGGACTGATGGAGCCCATTCACCCTGGTATGTGTTCATGGTACAGTTCTAAATGCTTTCTTAATTATGTTTACGATGTGTTGCTGACATGTTTTTGTTTGTGTTTACAGACATGGCGATGACTTGATAGTAACGCCTTTTGCTCAGGTAATTATATTCTAATCCCAGCACATCTGTCCTTTTCCTCAATTCTGTACTGTAGCACTGCTACATTCAGACCACCAGCCCAGTGACTCGGTACTGTCCTGTGTGCTATTCAAAATGGATGAATGTGTTCAATTCTGTACTGTAGCACTGCTACATTCAGACCACCTGGTGAAACCCAGCCCAGTGACTCGGGAACTGTCCTGTGTGCTATTCAAAATGGATGAATGTGTTCAATTCTGTACTGTAGCACTGCTACATTCAGACCGCCTGGTGAAACCTGTCCTGTGTGCTATTCAAAATGGATGAATGTGTTCTCTTTCGCTCCAGGTCCTCGCAAGCCTTCGAAGTGTAAGAAACAGCTTCACAGTCCTGACCAATGTCCAATGTGCTTCCAACAAGTAAGCTTCTGGCCTTATTGGTGATCTGACTGATTCATTTAGACCACACTAACCACAATATCAACTGGTATATGTAAGGGATAATCAACGAGGGGCTATGCGTTCTATGGACAATAATGCACGACGTGGTGCTAACCTAGCAGCGCGGCGCTCACCCTTCCACGGAGTTGCATTATTTCCAGAGAACGCATAGAGTTGATTATCTCGCTTATCCCACTGCTATAATTTTAGACGTTTGCTACTAGACATGTTCATTTGCCGGTAGATATGTGTTCAACATCCACTGAAGTAGTTAGCAAGTTTACCAGATAGCTACAGTAGTTGTGGAGGTAACCAAACAAACAGACTTGCCAGCTACTTATTGACTCAAGACATTTCAGCTTTTCATTTTTTCAATCTGGAATTTGTACATCCATTTTTGTACTTTTAAATGATTCATATGAAGCCATTGATTCTTTAAAAAATGTAACTTAGAAATGCCTCATGATCAACGGTCTTACCCCATCAGAACCCAAAATATACGTTTTTGTTTGTAAACAATGTAATTGTAAACAAACCCTGTATAGCTTCAAAACCTGGTTAAAACTATCATTTTGATATAATGGATAGTCAGTCCTTGCATCTATGTATTTGAGAAGTGGTTACATTTCTCCTGTCCCATTCCTCAGCTGTTTACCAAATAAAGACTGACTATCTCATAATTATGACTTACTATCTCATACTTATGACTTAATATATTATAATACCAACTTACTATCTCATAACTCCTAATCAGATTTCTTTATTTTGGTGGCAGGAACGGGCTTCCATAGATCTGGGAGGAAATAACAATCAATCAAATGTATTTATAAAGCTCTTTTCACATCTGCAGATGTGAATCCCAGCATAAAACCCCATACAGCAAGCAATGCAGATGTAGAAGCACTGTGGCTAGGAAAAACTCCTTAAAAAGGCAGGAGCCTAGGAAGAAACCTAGAGAGAGGCCAGTCCTCTTCCGGCTGTGCTGAAAGAGATTATAAGAGTACATGGCCATTGAGGCCAGATTGTTCTTCAAGATGTTCAAACATTCATAGATGACCAACAGGGTCAAATAATAAATAACAGAAAATAATGTACATGTGCTGTAGCTTGTATCTTCATCCACTAGAGGACAGTATCCAACTATTCAACCCAGCTGCTGGCAATTTTTGAAGACCGCTTGGTGTGAGATTTGCTATTGTGAATTTTATTGCCCCCTGGCACAACCCCTGGACAAGATTACATTTCAAGTATGCTAATTTAAAAAAAATATATTTATTATACGTTTTTGAATATATATGTTTTTACACTTTATTTAAACGGTAAGGAAATTAGTTGGGGAGACAGTGGGAAGGTTGGATGTAGGGATTGATCCCTGTTCTTAGGTGGGGAGTGGGGAGTTAGGTGGGGAGTTATGTGGCATGTTAACACTACACCAATGCTTTGCACAGGAAATACTCATATTAGTGGTTGATGGCAGTAGGTAACCAAAGCATAGATTGCAGTCTATCCTTGTCCATAGGCTGCTTTCAAGGTAAGGAAGGCGAACTATCTCTTTAAAATAGATCTGGAAGAAAATCCTACTTGCTCTCCATAAGGGCTGGCCACTCCTCATATATTCAGAGTTCCAATTGCGGATTTACCCTGGTGTTTTACCCAAAAGGCTCAGACTTTTCTGTTTCCATCTACGTAGACTGGCACCTATGTTTCACTGGGCCATGGCTCTGGCAGACCTGCCCTGACTTGGGGCCAAGCCCCTGGGTACTTCTCAGCTTTCATTTATATAACAATGGCTAATTGTGAACTTTAGCACCTTCTCACAAAGCAATTGTCTTGATTGATGCAGACGCTGTTGATTATGCTCCCACCAAATCTCTCGTGTCAGACTCCT
The DNA here is from genome assembly GCF_021184085.1 of Oncorhynchus gorbuscha. Taxonomy (NCBI): domain Eukaryota; kingdom Metazoa; phylum Chordata; class Actinopteri; order Salmoniformes; family Salmonidae; genus Oncorhynchus; species Oncorhynchus gorbuscha. The sequence goes on from NC_060178.1 coordinate 47,667,794, forward strand.
GATAAAAACACAATTACACTAGAGCTCACGTTAACCTAAAACACCAGTGACCAACTGGTGTGGGGGTCTCAGTTGAAAAGAAACCAGAGTTTGCTCTGTGTTTTTAAAATGTTTTGTTATAATTATTAATTTCTCCAAATCACCCAACCTTCATGATAAATCTAATGATCAATCTTCAGGTAGTTGAGGCCTACTGGTTGAAGGTCCTTGCCATCATCTTACTCTACATAGACAAAATATGATGTGTTTATGAGTTGTGAGTCACCCTACCACCTTTGCCTAGCATGTTCACAGTACAGAAATGTCAAAACATGATATTTGATGCCTGAAGTATTTACTATCCAATGCTTATTTGTATGACTTATTCAACACTGTCCATGAATGACTGCAAACATACATAGCCTCATTTCAATTCATTTTCTAAGACACAAGTAGGCATCTCAGATATGTAATGACAAGAAGCTGCAATGTGGGGAATCGTAGGTGGCTCATTTCAGCTAGTTTTATTTGGTTCTTGATACCATGTCTTGTTTTGAGTGGTTTTGACTGATACTAATATGTCTAAAATTAGCTAGCTACGGTGCTATTCGAAAAATATTCAGACCCCTTGACTTTTTCCACATTTTGTTACATTACAGCCTTATTCTAAAATGGATTAAATCAATACAAATCCTCAGCAATCTACATACAGTAATGAGAAAGCAAAAACTGTTTTTATTTTATATTTTAGCAAATCTATTAAAAATAAAAAACAAATACCTTATTTACATAAGTATTCAGACCCTTTGCAATGAGACTCGAAATCTTGATCATTGATCATTGATTATCCTTCAGATGTTTCGACAACTGTGGTAAATTCTATTAATTCTATTAATTAGACATGATTTGGAAAGACCCACATTTGACAGTGCATGTCAGAGCAAAAACCAAGCCATGAGGTCAAAGGAATTGTCCGTAGAGCTCCGAGACAGGATTGTGTCGAAGCACAGTTCTAGGGAAAGGTACCAAAACATTTCTGCAGCATTGAAGGTCCCCAAGAACACAGTGGCCTCCATCATTCTTAAATGAAAGAAGTTTGAAATCACCAAGACTCCCCCTAGAGCTTGCCGCCTGGCCAAACTGAGCAATCGGGGGAGAAGGGCCTTAGTCACGGATGTAGCGGCATGCCCAAGAAGACTCGAGGCTGTAATCGCTAGCAAAGGTGCTTCAACAAAGTACTGAGTAAAGGGTCTGAATACTTATGCAAATGTAATACTTAAGTTTTTAGTTTTTAATAAATTCGCAACAATTAAAAAAAAAAAGTTTTTACTTTGTTATTCAAATCAAAAATGTAATCAAATTTTATTGGTCAAATACATGGTTAGCATAGTGCTAGCTGTTCGGGAGGTCTGTGGGGCGACGCACAATTGGCCTAGCGTCGTCCGGGTTAGGAGGGTTGGCCAGTAGGGATATCCTTGTCTCATCGTGCACTAGCGACTCCTGTGGCGGGCTGGGCGCAGTGCACGCTAACCAGGTCACCAGGTGCACGGTGTTTCCTCCGACACATTGGTGCAGCTGGCTTCCGGGTTGGATGCCCGCTGTGTTAAGAAGCAGTGTGGCTTGGTTGGGTTGTGTTTTCAGGGGACGCATGGCTTTCGACCTTCGTCTCCACCGAGTCCGTACGGGAGTTGTAGAGATGAGACAAGATAGTAACTACTAACGATTGGATACCACGAAATTGGGGAGAAAAGGGGGTATTTAAAAAAAAAATATATATATTTTATTTTAAATACATGGTTAGCAGATGTTTAATGCAAGTGTAGCGAAATGCTTGTGCTTCTAGTTCCGACCGTGCAGTAATATCAACAAGTAATACACACAAATGTAAAGGGATGGAATAAGAATATGTACATATAAATATATGGATGAGCGATGGCCAAGCAGCAATAGATGCAATAGATGGTATAAAATGCAGTATATGCATATGAGATGAGTAATGTAAGATATGTAAACATTATTAAAGTGGTATTATTTAAAGTGGCCAATGATTTGAGTCTGTATGTCGGCAACAGCCTCTCTGTGTTAGTGATGGCTATTTAACAGTCTGATGGCCTTGAGATAGAAGCTGTTTTTCAGCCTCTCGGTCCCAGCTTTGATGCACTTGTACTGACCTCACCTTCTGGATGTTAGCGGGGTGAACAGGCAGTGGCTAGGGTGTTTGTTGTCCTTGATGATCTTTTTGGCCTTCCTGTGACATTGGGTGCTGTAGGGCTGGTCGTTTGCCCCCTGGTGATGCGTTGTGCAGACCGCACCACCCTCTGGAGAGCCTTGAAGTTGATGGCGGTGCAGTTGCTGTACCAGGTGGTGATACAGCCTGACAGAATGCTCTCAATTGTGCATCTTCAAAAACTTGTGAGGGTTTTAGGTGACAAGCCACTTTCAGCCTCGCTGTTGCGCCTTCTTCACCACAATGTCTGTGTGGGTGGACCATTTCAGTTTGTCTGTGATGTGTACGCCAAGGAACTTAAAACGTTCCACCTTCTCCACTACTGTCCCATTGATAGGGGGGTGCTCCCTCTAATGTTTGTGGGCCCCAGTGTTGAGGATCAGCGAAGTGGAGATGTTGTTTCCTACCTTCACCACCTGGGGGCGGCCCGTCAGAAAGTCCAGGACCCAATTGTACAGGGCGGGGTTGAGACCCAGGGCCTTAAGCTTAATGATGAGCTTGGAGGGTACTATGGTGTTGAATGCTGAGCTGTAGTCTATGAATAGCATTCATACATAGGTATTCCTCTTGTCCAGATGGGATAGGGCACTGTGCAGTGTGATGGTGATTGCATCGTCACTGGACATGTTGGGGCGGTATGCAAACTGATGTTGGTCTATGGCGGCAGGTAAGGTGGATGTGATTTGATCCTTGACTAGGCTCTCAAAGCACTTCATGATGACAGAAGTGAGTGCTACGGGGCAATAGTTATTTAGTTCAGTCTCTGCCTTCTTTGGTACAGAAACAACGATTGCCATCTTGAAGTAGGGACACCAGACTGGGATAGGGAGCAATTGAATATGTCCGTAAACACACCAGACAGCTGGTCGGTGCATGCTCTAAGGACTAGGCTAGTCATGCCATCTGGGCCAGCAGCCTTGCGAGGGTTAACATGTTTAAATGTCTTACTCACATCGGCCACAGAGAAGGAGACGGGGGAGAGTCGGTGGCACTGTATTATCCTCAAAGCGGGCAAATATTCACATGGCTGTGACTATAATCAAAGATAATTCTCTTTGGAGATAATGTGGTCGGCCACAGAGAAGAAGAGGGAGGGGCCGCAGTCCTTGGTAGCTGGCCGTGTCATTGGCACTGTACTATCCTCAAAGTGGGCAAAGAAGGTGTTTAGTTTGTCTGGAAGCAAGACGTCGGTGTCCGTGACGTGGCCGTAATTGCCTGTAGACCCTGCCACATACGTCTCGTGTCTGAGCCGTTGAATTGCGACTCCCCTTCATCCCTATACTGACATTTCGCTTGTTTGATTGCCTTGTGGAGGGAATAACTACACTGTTTATATTCAGCCATATTCCCCGACATCTTGCCATGGTTGAATGTGGTGGTTCGTGCTTTCATTTTTGCGCGAATGCCTCCATCTATCCACGATTTCTGGTTAGGGTAGGTTTTAATAGTCACAGTGGGTACAACATTTCCAATGCACTTCCTTATAAACTCACTCACCCAATCAGCGTATAAATACATGTTATTCTCTGAGGCTTCCAGGAACATTTCCCAGTCCGTGTGATCAAAACAATCTTGAAGCGTGGATTCCGATTGGTCAGACCAGTGTTGAATGGTTCTAGTCATGGGTACATCCTGTTTGGAAAATTACTAACAATGGAATATTACTAAATATGGCGCCGGAGGAGATGGCCACCGTTTTGCGGTCTCCTAACCAATTGTGCTATTATGTGGGGGTTTTTTTTGTAAATTATTTTGTACATAATGTTTCTGCAACCGTATCTTACGACAGAAAAGAGCTTCTAGATATCAGGACAGCGATCACTCACCTCGGATTAGACGAAGAGCTTCTGGATATCAGGACAGCGATCACTCACCTCGGATTAGACGAAGCGCTTCTGGATATCAGGACAGCGATCACTCACTAAGAGCTTCTGGATTAGATCACTCACCTCGGATTAGACTAAGAGCTTCTGGTTATCAGGACAGCGATCACTCACCTCGGATTAGACTAAGAGCTTCTGGATATCAGGACAGCGATCACTCACCTCGGATTAGACTAAGAGCTTCTGGATATCAGGACAGCGATCACTCACCTCGGATTAGACTAAGAGCTTCTGGATATCAGGACAGCGATCACTCAGGACCGATCACTCGGATTAGACTAAGAGCTTCTGGATATCAGGACAGCGATCACTCACCTCGGATTAGACTAAGAGCTTCTGGATATCAGGACAGCGATCACTCACCTCGGATTAGACTAAGAGCTTCTCAGGACAGTGATCACTCAGATTAGACAGCTTCTGGATATCAGGACAGCGATCACTCACCTCGGATTAGACTAAGAGCTTCTGGATATCAGGACAGCGATCACTCACCTCGGATTAGACTAAGAGCTTCTGGATATCAGGACAGCGATCACTCACCTCGGATTAGACTAAGAGCTTCTGGATATCAGGACAGCGATCACTCACCTCGGATTAGACTAAGAGCTTCTGGATATCAGGACAGCGATCACTCACCTCGGATCAGACGAAGATTTTGTCAACAACAACAACAGCAACAGCAAGCAGGACTCACACAATATTCTCCAAACACCCCACAGGGCAGACATCCCAACTATTCACAAAAGGAAGTGACGCAGAGGAAGAAGAGCCGGATGCCTCGCCTGGACCCGCATAAGGCAACTAGGAAAGCTGCCGTTACCATCAATATTGCTCGCCAACGTGCAATCATTGGACAATAAACTAGATGAGGTATGATCACGAATATCCTACCAACGGGACATCAAAAACTGTAATATCTTATGTTTCACGGAATCGTGGCTGAATGACGACATGGATATTCAGCTAGTGGGATACACAATGCACGGGCAGGATAGAACAGCACACTCCAGTAAGACGAGGGGCGTGGGGTCTGTGCATATTTGTAAAAAACAGCTGGTGCACGAAATCTAAGGAAGTCTCTAGATTTTGCTTGCCTGAAGTAGAGTATATTGTGATATATTGCAGGCCACACTACTTGACTAGAGTTCTCAGCTATACTTTTCGTGGCTGTTTATTTACCATCACAGACAGATGCCGGCACTAAGACCACACTCAGCCAGCTGTATAAGGAAATAAGCAAGCAGGGAACCACTCACCCAGAGGCGGCGCTCCTAGTGGCCGGAGACTTAAATCAGTTCTACCAAATCTCTATCAACATGTTAAATGTGCAACCAGAGGGAAAATAATTCTATATCACCTGTACTCCACACAGAGAGACTCATACAAAGCTCTCCCTCGCCTTCCATTTGGTAAATCCGACCACAACTCCGATTCCTGCTTACAAGCAAAAATTAAAGCAGGAAGCACCAGTGACTTGGTCTATAAAAAGGTGGTCAGATGAAGCAGATGCTAAACTACAGGACTCTTTTGCTATCACAGACTGGAACATGTTAGTCACTGGCTTTATCAATAAGTGCATTGAGGACGTCGACCCCACAGTGACTGTACGTACATACCCCAACCAGAAGCCATGGATTACTGGCAACATTCGCACTGAGCTAAAGGGTAGAGCTGCCGCTGTCAAGGTGTGGGACTCTAACCCAGAAGCTTACAAGAAATCCCGCTATGCCCTGCGACGAACCATCAAACATGCAAAGCGTCAGGGCTAAGATTGAATCATACTACACCGGCTCCGACACTCGTTGGATGTGGTAGGGCTTGCAAACTATTACAGACTACAAAGGGAAGCACAGCCGCGAGCTGCCCAGTGACACAAGCCTACCAGACGAGCTAAATCACTTCTATACTCGCTTCGAGGCAAGCAGCACTGAGGCATGCATGAGAGCATCAGCTGTTCTGGATGACTGTGTGATCACGCTCTCCGTAGCCGACGTGAGTAAGACCTTTAAACAGGTCAACATTCACAAGGCTGCAGAGCCAGATGGATTACCAGGATGTGTGCTCCGGGCATGTGCTGACACCATTATCCCAGAAATCATACACCCACTCCAATTTGCATACCTCCCAAACAGATCCACAGATAATGCGATCTCTATTGCACTCCACACTGCCCTTTCCCACCTGGACAAAAGGAACACCTATGTGAGAATGCTATTCATTGACTACAGCTCAGCGTTCAACACCATAGTTCCCTCAAAGCTCATCACTAAGCTAAGGACCCTGGGACTAAACCCCTCCCTCTGCAACTGGATCCTGGACTTCCTGACGGGCCGCCCCCAGGTGGTGAGAGTAGGTAGCAACACATCTGCCACGCTGATCCTCAACATTGGAGCTCCCCAGGGGTGCGTGCTCAGTCCCCTGCTGTAGTCCCTGTTCACCCACCAGGCATGGCCAGGCACGACTCCAACACCATCATTAAGTTTGCTGACGACACAACAGTGGTAGGCCTGATCACCTACAACAACGAGACAGCCTACAGGGAGGAGGTCAGAGACCTGGCCAGGTGGTGCCAGAATAACAACCTATCCATCAACGTAACCAAGAATAAGGAGATGTTTGTGGACGACAGGAAAAGGAGCACCGAGCACGTCCCCATTCTCATCGACGGGGCTGTAGTGGAGCAGGTTGAGAGCTGCAAATTTCTTGGTGTCCACATCACCAACAAACTAGAATGGTCCAAACACACCAAGACAGTCGTGAAGAAGGCACGACAAAGCCGATTCCCCCTCAGGAAACTAAAAATATTTGGCATGGGTCTGAGATCCTCAAAAGGTTCTACAGCTGCAACATCAGAGCATCCTGACCGGTTGCATCACTGCCTGGTACTGCAATTGCTCAGCCTCCAACCGCAAGGTACTTCAGAGGGTAGTGCGTACGGCCCAGTACATCACTGGGGCAAAGCTGCCTGCCATCCAGGACCTCTACACCAGGTGGTGTCAGAGGAAGGCCCTGAAAATTGACCCCAGCCAACCCAGTCATAGACTGTTCTCTCTACTACCGCATGGCAAGCGGTACCGGTGTGCCAAGTCTAGGACAAAAAGGCTTCTCAACAGTTTTTACCCCCAAGTCATAAGACTCCTGAACTGGTAACCAAATGTCTACCCGGACTATGTGTCCCCCCCCCCCAACACCTCTTTTACGCTGCTGCTACTCTCTATTTATCTTATATGCATAGTCACTTTAACTATACATTCATGTACACACTACCTCAATTGGCCCAACTAACCGGTGTCTGTATATAGCCTTGCTACTGTTTTTTTTTCAAATGTCTTTTTACTGTTTTATTTCTTTACTTACACACACACACACACACACACACGGGGTCTGAATACTTTTGAAAGGCACTTTTCCTAACCACTAACTGTAACAATGTATTTGAGAGACAGCAAATGCTAATTAATTAATGTTTTCAATAAACATAGGAGACTACAGTGGGGCAAAAAAAGTATTTAGTCAGCCACCAATTGTGTAAGTTCTCCCACTTAAAAAGATGAGAGACGCCTGTAATTTTCATCATCAACCGTCTCGCTGCGTGGGAACATTTTCACAGTTCCACACGTCGTTCATCCTCAGGCAGAACAAGTGATCTTAGAACACGGAACTTAGAACGACTTATTATTCTGCCAGGTTCCAATGAGACCTCGGATTCCTTCTCTCCCTTGTGTTTTTCTCAACTAAGTTTAATAATAACGCCGGGGAGAGAGGAGAGAGATGGTACGCTGCACCGCAGAATGTAAACCACCAGGTTTGATTTTTTCTTGTGAAAACGGGACAATCTGTTTGCAGTCTTTTGTCAAGCGGGTTTAGCCGTGGGATGGTTTGAAAAACGTACAAAAACAACCCTATTACCACCGACAGAGAATATTGGTTCTAATCAAAACAGCAGCTTCACAACAAAATACTAAAATCTCATTTACTCAAATGAATTTGTGGACGTTTATACTTAATGTACATCAACATTTAATTTGACCTGATGTGGACTGTCATTATGTGAGTGATTAGGTTGTGCGTGTCATATCTGCCGTTAGTTTGTCTGGTACGTCTGAAACGTAATGCGCACATGACAGGCTATGCGTGAGTCACTTACTAAGGGTGTACATACAGTAACATCCTTCTCTAGAATGACTCCACTCGGAACTGGGGTGTAAAGCTTCAGTCGGAAAGATTTAGTGTAGGGCATCCTTCCTCCTGCACCCTAGATATCACCCTGTTATTGTCGGGTCTGTCTCTAGCACGCTGTAAGCTACTGGAACACAAGCTCTCCTATTAAAACGCTTGTGTTGAATAGCCTGCCTCATTGAAAACCCAAAGCCTCCATGACCTACATTATAATCTCTCTCTCTCGCTCTCTCTCCTTTTCACACACGCGCGCACTCACACACACATATTCTCGCAGACACACTTCACACACACGTAGGTAAACACACAATTGCAGGCTCATACACACACGCTCAGTGTGGATCAGGCAGATGGGCTTTGAGCTTGCTGAATGCAAAGGTTGAATGCAATTCACATTTTATTATTATTTGATTTATTATTATTATTTCATTCATTTACCTGGTCCCTTTTTCAATCTCATTCTCTCTCGGTCTCTCATTCGCTCTGTTTCTAATCACCTGGCTCTTGCTCTTGCTCTCTATCTCTCTCGCGCTCTGTATCATTTTCTCATTTTCACACAATCGCTTTCTTTCAGTGTTTCTTTTTGAATCCGCACAGGCATTCTTATGCTCCTCTGTCCGTCTCCCTCTGTTTCTCCTCACGTAGAGGCACTTAACCGATATTGGCTTAGCAGATGTGGTTGGCCATTACACAATGTAACGATCTGATGTAGAGGCCTATCAACATTTACTTCATATCCATACTGATGTTATTGCATTTTTTTCCCTCGTTCCTCAGGAGGTCCCCTGTGGCCACTCAGCCTCCCATCACCAGAGTCTGTTTGCCAGGTAAGACCACAATGCACTGCTCTCACCTGTCTGTCCATCTGTTTGCCACTGACTCACTGACTGTTGTTTGAATCAGCCTTAGTCTCAATGCCAAGACTGTTCTTCTGGTCTCTCATCTCTCCGATCTTTCTCTCTCTCTCTTTCTCCTTCTTCCCCTCTCTCTTCTCTTGATTTCTTGAGATCCTGAGACCTCACCCCCGACCCTGTCCCTCCCTGTCATCGGTTCAGATACATCCCCACCCCCAGCCTGTATTTAGTCTGGATTTATCACTGCTCTGATGGGAAGTTTCAGAAAACCTCTTACTCTCACCCAATGTCTTTATCTTCTCACTGAAAATACAACATTGTGAATCTTGCTCATCAGAAATGTACTGGACCCATTATTAGGGAGTTGAGACAATGATGTGTGCGTGATTGGGAACTCCTTACTGTGTCCTTGAGCTTAATGCTCTCAGCCTACACTACGTCACTAGCTATCAAGCTGTGTATATGGGTGATAGTGTGAGTAGCACAGGCTGCCATAACAACAAGGCCTTTTTGACGCACACACACACACACACACACACACACACACACACACACACACACACACACTTGAATGGTGAGACAAGAAAGATAGAGGAGCTCTCTGAAATGTTGATTAAACATAGCAGGATAAGTGTGAGATTTCGTTAGTGGTTAGCGTCACAATGAAGGAGTCTGGGATGCCATTGAGTCTCCTGCTACAGACAGTCATAACACAGGGAGCTTACTTTCATGCCTCTCATTCCTCTCGCTGTGTGTTATCCTAAACACTTCCAGTCATTGGACTTACAATACAAGGAATGCAAGGACAGAGGAGTCCACTTTACTGTTGGCCCGGTCGATTTACGGGGATTAATAACGTTGACTTCATCCTTCTGGTTTAACCTGTATTACAGACGTATCCCTTTTTATTGCATCTGTCTCATCTTGAAGAGGTTTGACTACTGTGCCTAGTTCCCAGAGAAAGAGGAGACAGATTGAAATAGAGAAGAGCATGTGTGTGTGTGTGTGTGTGTGTGTGTGTCCGTCCGTCCGTCCATATGAGTAGGCCTACATTTGCATTTATGTATGTGCAATGTGTAGTGCATAGGTGTTTTTGTGTGTTTAGAGTGGAGTTCTGCACTAGTGTGTTCAAGCGGGTGTGTGTATATGAGCGGGTGTTGGTGTGTTGCTGTGGGAAGGGAGGTGTTCCTGTGTGACAGTGGTGCGGTGCCCTGATTGACGTCAGCCCGCCTGCATGTGGCTTTTGTTGACTTCCTGTCAGCACAGATGGACAGACCAGCACTTCCAGTATCTGGAGAGGGAGGGCTCATCAGGTCCTGAGTGTGTGTGTGTGTAATAAACCGATTACTCTACCTATTGAGTAAATCCATCCAGAGTCGTGCGCTGTCAGTCTGATACTTGATGCGTTTTCCTATCAGTAGTGTTAGTTCAAAGTCTCCTCAGAGAGCATCATCACTAGCAGGCTGCTGGTAGTAGCACAGGAGTAATTGACTGCAGTGCTGAAGGGGTGAACATTGTGATTGGAGATGTTTTACCTTCATTGAGCTCATTGTGAATGGTCAGATAGAAAGACTGCGCTCGGCCAATCCTCCAATAATACATGTTTCCTCACTTGCTTAGGTCAGCTTAGGTCAGCTTAGGTCATATCTAGACACAAAGCTGGTGGATGAGACATCCACCTATTGTAGCTGAATGACTGTGTTGTCGGTTACCTTCTGCATAGCTACTCTGCATGAAGCAACCAGGAACATGACACCGCCCTCTATTCATCACTCCCCGGAGAGCGAATTATACGAGGACCTTTTACTTTTCTCCACAGGACCTATAGTACGTTATGTGTGCACAACATTTTGGGATGGGCCTCGTAAAAACATGTCATTTAATGGTATTTCAACAACAACAAAAATGATTACTTTTTCATTTGGCATGAATACAACCAGTCATGATGTTTTCGTCTTATCGTCGAACAAATCACTTCAAACATGTAGGCTACCTGCGAATAATTGCCATCATCCACCGAATAATTGCCATCATCCACCGAATAATTGCCATCATCCACCGAATAATTGCCATCATCCAAAAAGTGCACTGTGCACTCGAGTCATTAGATGAAAGAAGTTATTCAATTCATTCACTTGTCTTGCTGACAAAATTACCTTTTTTGCAGAAAGAAAAATTGGGACACATGAAAAGGGTCTGAAATACAGGACTGTCCCAGGATGAGCAGACACAAAAACAAAATGTAAACCATGAAACAGAGACAGGGTGTTAGTTTCATTTGGAATAAGCTTTTATCTTGATATTTACCACTGTAGCAGCACAAATTGCATTGCATTTTAAACAAATAGGACAATTTGTTGACCCCCACTAAAGTTTGACTTTGTTACATTTAGAGGGGTTCATGTCTGACAACAACCCCCTGGGCCCCCCTTAATTTGAACTCTGACTCCATCACCTCTATCCCATTCCAGATCCTCTTTTCTCCCCATACTCTGAGGTTGAATTCCCTGTTCCACCTGTACCCCCCCCCCCCCCATCCCCTCTATGACAGTGGGTGATGTAACTCTACACCCACCCCTGGCTTTTTCTGTCTCGTCCTGGAGACAATGAGACGGAGGGAAAGAGTGATTCCTGTCCCATCCTCCCTCTGTCTGCTCCCCCTCTCTTTACGGGTCGGCGGAGGAGAGGAAACGGAGGGCAGGAAGAGGGGAGCAGATTGATCCTGTTATTGGCCTGTTGTCCCTGCCGTAAAGGAATGCGCTGGACGGACTGACATAACCCAGGAGGTGTTTTTGTGTCTGGCAGGCAGGGTGTGTGTGTGTGTGTGTGTGTGTGTGTGTGTGTGTGTGTGTGTGTGTGTGTGTGTGTGTGTGTGTGTGTGTGTGTGTGTGTGTGTGTGTGTGTGTGTGTGTGTGTGTGTGTGTGTGTGTGTGTGTGTGTGTGTGTGTGTGTGTGTGTGTGTGTGTGTGTGTGTGTGTGTGTGTGTGTGTGTGTGTGTGTGTGTGTGCTCACTCAGCGGACTGGGGGAAAAATAGGATGCAGTCAGACAAAGGGCCATTGTCTCTATGCCCACACCGCACAAACACGTAGGCGCTGGTAGAAACACACACACACACTGGTCTGCGATCTGCACACTCGCAGTTCACGCAATGTCATGGCACGAGCCGTGATAAGTGTTAGGGACAGGGCCTCATCATCTGTTCTGTTATTGTTGTGTATGTTGTACAGCACGGGACAGAATGGAAAAATCCACAAGACTGTATACTATATCTTGTACAGTAGAGAATGGAAATAACCACACACAGACTCCATAAGGTTATCAGTACCTATTGTTCTTATCACAGTGAGGACTGTTGTCATAACTTCCCACCGGCACACTAAGTGACACGCGCCATGTAGCGCACACCGCAGCGGCAGGCCATGCAGGGAATTGGAAAAACCCAAGTGCCGTTTCTCACGGTGGCCATGATGATGGACAGATCGAGGAGAGAGATCGAGGAGAGCGATTGTCACTAATCACGGATGACTATCAGAACAGGTTGGGGATGTCTGCCGGCTTCCTCGATTCCTGTGCATTTCTCACCAGAGGAATGTTGCTGTGATGGTCATGCATAACAGAGGCCTCTGTTACTCTGTCATAGTTCCTCTGCCTGTGTTGACTGGATCATGGATAGTGGAAACACAATTACAGTCAGGTCCAAAATTATTGTCACCCCTGATAAAGATGAGCAAAAATAATGCAAATACTGAGCTATATTGTATGCTCCAATATTTTATTTTTGTTAATTACATTATGAAAGAGATTTTGTTTAACGTGTAATACATATACAAAATCTATTTTTAAAAGATAGCCGTCAAAAGTATTGGCATCCCTGTGTTCTGTACTCATCCCTGTTTTCTGTACTCATCCCTGTGTTCTGTACTCATCCCTGTGTTCTGTACTCATCCCTGTGTTCTGTACTCATCCCTGTGTTCTGTACTCATCCCTGTGTTCTGTACTCATCCCTGTGTTCTGTACTCATCCCTGTGTTCTGTACTCATCCCTGTGTTCTGTACTCATCCCTGTTTTCTGTACTCATCCCTGTGTTCTGTACTCATCCCTGTGTTCTGTACTCATCCCTGTGTTCTGTACTCATCCCTGTGTTCTGTACGTTCTGTGTTCTGTACGTTCTGTGTTCTGTACGTTCTGTACTCTGTACGTTCTGTACTCTGTACTCATCCCTGTGTTCTGTACTCTGTACTCATCCCTGTGTTCTGTACTCATCCCTGTTTTCTGTACTCATCCCTGTGTTCAGCAACCTCCCTTTGCAAAGAATATGGTACTGTGCCTTTTTGAAATGTTTTCTGAGATTTGAGAAATATTGGGAGGGATCCGAGGGCATGCAGAATCTTTCCATGCATATGAACTGCCCTCTTCAATTCAAACCACAGGTTTTCAAAGTTGGTCCAGAGACTGAGATGGCCATGGCAAAATAATGATTTTGTGGTCAATTAGCCGTTTCTTTGTGGATGTTGAAGTGTGGGGTTATTGTCTTGCTGGAAAAAAATCCACTTGCTGCCAAGTTTCCGTTTCCTGGCAGAGGCAACCAGGTTTTGGGCTAAAATGACCTGGTACTTGGTGGAGTTCATGATGCTATTGACCAATGGAAGAAAAACAGCCTCTCTACCAGCATATTTTATAGGAGGTATGAGGTTCTTCTCTGCACATGCATCCTTCTTTCGACGCCAAACCCACCACGTGGCCAAAGACCTCATATTTTATAGGTGGTATGAGGTTCTTCTCTGCACCCTTCTTTCGACGCCAAACCCACCACGTGGCCAAAGACCTCATATTTTATAGGAGGTATGAGGTTCTTCTCTGCACATGCATCCTTCTTTCGACGCCAAACCCACCACGTGGCCAAAGACCTCATATTTTATAGGAGGTATGAGGTTCTTCTCTGCACATGCATCTTTCTTTCGACGCCAAACCCACCACGTGGCCAAAGACCTCATATTTTATAGGAGGTATGAGGTTCTTCTCTTGCATCCTTCTTTCGACGCCAAACCCACCACGTGGCCAAAGACCTCATATTTTATAGGAGGTATGAGGTTCTTCTCTGCACATGCATCCTTCTTCGACGCCAAACCCACCATGGCCAAAGACCTCATATTTTATAGGAGGTATGAGGTTCTTCTCTGCACATGCATCCTTCTTTCGACGCCAAACCCACCACGTGGCCAAAGACCTCATATTTTATAGGAGGTATGAGGTTCTTCTCTGCACATGCAGACGCCAAACCCACCACGTGGCCAAAGACCTCATATTTTATAGGAGGTATGAGGTTCTTCTCTGCACATGCATCCTTCTTTCGACGCCAAACCCACCACGTGGCCAAAGACCTCATATTTTTTATAGCACATGCAGGTGGCCAAAGACCTCATATTTTATAGGAGGTATGAGGTTCTTCTCTGCACATGCATCTTTCTTTCGACGCCAAACCCACCACGTGGCCAAAGACCTCATATTTTATAGGAGGTATGAGGTTCTTCTCTGCACATGCATCTTTCTTTCGACGCCAAACCCACCACGTGGCCAAAGACCTCATATTTTATAGGAGGTATGAGGTTCTTTCTGACGCCAAACCCACCACGTGGCCAAAGACCTCATATTTTATAGGAGGTATGAGGTTCTTCTCTGCACATGCATCTTTCTTTCGACGCCAAACCCACCACCAAAGACCTCATATTTTATAGGAGGTATGAGGGCCAAAGAATGAGGTTCTTCTCTGCACATGCATCTTTCTTTCGACCCAAACCCACCACGTGGCCAAAGACCTCATATTTTATAGGAGGTATGAGGTTCTTCTCTGCACATGCATCTTTCTTTCGACGCCAAACCCACCACGTGGCCAAAGACCTCATATTTTATAGGAGGTATGAGGTTCTTCTCTGCACATGCATCTTTCTTTCGACGCCAAACCCACCACGTGGCCAAAGACCTCATATTTTATAGGAGGTATGAGGTTCTTCTGCACATGCATCTTTCTTTCGACGCCAAACCCACCACGTGGCCAAAGACCTCATATTTTATAGGAGGTATGAGGTTCTTCTCTGCACATGCATCTTTCTTTCGACGCCAAACCCACCACGTGGCCAAAACCTCATATTTTATAGGAGGTATGAGGTTCTTCTCTGCACATGCATCTTTCTTTGGCCAAACCCACCACGTGGCCAAAGACCTCATATTTTATAGGAGGTATGAGGTTCTTCTCTGCACATGCATCTTTCTTTCGACGCCAAACCCACCACGTGGCCAAAGACCTCATATTTTATAGGAGGTATGAGGTTCTTCTCTGCACATGCATCTTTCTTTCGACGCCAAACCCACCACGTGGCCAAAGACCTCATATTTTATAGGAGGTATGAGGTTCTTCTCTGCACATGCATCTTTCTTTCGACGCCAAACCCACCACGTGGCCAAAGACCTCATATTTTATAGGAGGTATGAGGTTCTTCTCTGCACATGCATCTTTCTTTCGACGCCAAACCCACCACGTGGCCAAAGACCTCATATTTTATAGGAGGTATGAGGTTCTTCTCTGCACATGCATCTTTCTTTCGACGCCAAACCCACCACGTGGCCAAAGACCTCATATTTTATAGGAGGTATGAGGTTCTTCTCTGCACATGCATCCTTCTTTCGACGCCAAACCCACCACGTGGCCAAAGACCTCTATTTTCTGACACCGGTTCCAAAACCTGCCCATGCTGTTTATCAAACTCCAGACTTTTTTACATTTGTCGAT